>NC_134496.1:8091136-8150874 GCF_040206685.1 Ascaphus truei | reverse complement strand
GCGTACACACCAGCTCCCTCCCGCTCCACTCACCTCCCTCTCCACTCACCTCCCTCCCCGGCGGGGAACAGGCTGCCGACGCGGCGCGTAACATGCTGACCCCCGTCCTCCCTCGCGGGCGCCGAGGTGAGAAAATGGCGGCGGCCGGAAGTACAGGTAGGTGTCGTGTGTGTTGCTCCCCACCTCCCCCCCACCTGCGGCGCCGCACGGAACTGAGAAAAGGGCACATCACGGACTGAGGACGTGTGTGTGTGGTGTGTTGTGGGCACTGCCCTCCTCCTGTCCTCTGCCCTCCCTCCTGTCCACTGCCCCCCCTCCTGTCCACTGCCCCCCCCTCCTGTCCACAGCCCCCCTCTCCTGTCCACTGCCCCCCCTCTCCTGTCCACTGCCCCCCCTCTCCTGGCCACTGCCCCCCCTCTCCTGTCCACTGGCCACACCCTCCTGTCCACTCGCCTCTCCTCCCTCTCCTGTCCACTCCCCCCCTCTCGCTGTCCAGCTGCCCCCCCCTCTCCTGTCCACTGCCCCCTCTCCTGTCCACTGCCCCCCCTCTCCTGTCCACTGCCCCCCCTCTCCTGTCCACTGCCCCCCCTCTCCGGTCCTGCCCCCCCTGCCCTCCCCCCTCCTGTCCACTGCCCCCCCTCCTGTCCACTTGCCCCCCCCTCCTGTCCACTGCCCCCCCCTCCTGTCCACTGCCCCCCCTCCTGTCCACTGCCCCCCCCTCCTGTCCACTGTCCCCCCCTCCTGTCCACTGTCGCACTGCCCCCCCTTCCTGTCCACTGGTCCACTGCCCCCCCCTCCTGTCCACCGCCCCCCTTCCTGTCCACTGCCCCCCCTCTCCTGTCCACGGCCCCCCTCTCCTGTCCACTGCCCCCCCTCTCCTGTCCACTGCCCCCCCTCCTGTCCACTGCCCCCCCTCCGTGTCCACTGCCCCCCCTCCGGTCCACTGCCCCCCCTCCTGTCCACTGCCGCCCCCTCCTCCGGTCCACTGCCCCCCCCTGCCTGTCCACTGCCCCCCCCTCCTGTCCACTCGCCCCCCCTCCTGTCCACGGTCCACTGCCCCCCTCGCTGTCCACTGGCCACTGCCCCCCCCTCCTGTCCACCGCCCCCCCTCCTGTCCACCGCCCCCCCCTCGCCCTCCGTCCACCGCCCCCCCTCCTCTCCTGTCCACAGCCCCCCCCCTCCCCTCCTGTGCCACCGCCCCCCCCCTCCCTCCTGTCCACCGCCCCCCCCCCTCCCCTCCTGTCCACCGCCCCTCCCCTGCCCCTCCTGTCCACCGCCCCACCCCTCCCCTCCTGTCCACCGCCCCCCCCCTCCCCTCCTGTCCACCGCCCCCCCCCCTCTCCCCTCCTGTCCACCGCGCCCCCCCCCCTCTCCCCTCCTGGCCACCGCCCCCCCCCTCCCCTCCTGTCCACCGCCCCCCCCTCCCCTCCTTCCTCCGCCCCCCCCCTCCCCTCCTGTCCACCCCCCCCCCTCCCCTCCTGTCCACCGCCCCCTCTCCCTCCTGTCCACCGCCCCCCCCTCCTGTCCACCGTCCCCCCCCCTCTCCCTCCCCTCCTGTCCACCGCCCCCCCCCCTCCCCTCCTGTCCACCGCCCCCCCCCTCCCCTCCTGTCCACCGCCCCCCCCCTCCCCTCCTGTCCACCGCCCCCCCCTCCCCTCCTGTCCACCGCCCCCCCCTCCTGTCCATCGCCCCCCCCCTCCTGTCCACCGTTCGCCTCCCCCCTCCTGTCCACCACTCCTGTCCACCCGCCCCCCCCCCTCCTGGCCACCGCCCCCCCCCCCTCCTTCCACCGCCCCCCCCTCCTGTCCACCGCCCCCCCCTCCTGTCCACCGCCCCCCCCCCTCCGTCCACCGCCCCCCCTCCTGTCCACCGCCCCCCCCTCCTGTCCACCCCCCCCCCTCCTTCCACCGCCCCCCCCTCCTGTCCACCCTCCCTCCGTCCCGCTCCTGTCCACCTGCCCCCCCCCTCCTGTCCACCGTCCCCCCCTCCTGTCCACCTCCCCCCCCCTCCTGTCCACCGCCCCCCCCCCTCCTGTCCACCGTCCCCCCCCTCCTGTCCACCGCCCCCCCCCTCCTGTCCACCGCCCCCCCCCTCCTGTCCACCGCCCCCCCCCTCCTGTCCACCGCCCCCCCCCCTCCTTCCACCGCCCCCCCCCTCCTGTCCACCGCCCCCCCCTCCTGTCCACCGCCCCCCCCCCTCCGTCCACCGCCCCCCCTCCTGTCGCACCGCCCCCCCCCTCCTGTCCACCGCCCCCCCCCCTCCTGTCCACCGCCCCCCCCTCCTGTCCACCGCCCCCCCCTCCTGTCCACCGCCCCCCCCCTCCTGTCCACTCCGCCCCCCCCCTCCTGTCCACCGCCCCCCCCCTCCTGTCCACCGCCCCCCCCTCCTGTCCACCGCCCCCCCGCCCCCTGTCCACCGCCTCCCCCCCCCTGTCCCACCGCCTCCCCTCCCCTCCCCCCTTCCCACCGCCTCCCCTCCCCCCCCTTCCACCTGCCTCCCCTCCCCCCTTCCCACCGCCTCCCCTTCCCGCCTCCCCCCTTCCCACCGCCTCCCCCCGCCCCTTCCCACCGCCTCCCCCCCTTCCCACCGCCTCCCCCCCTCCTCTAGACCCGTCCCCTCCCTCCTCTAACCCTTCCCCGCCCTCCTCTAACCCTTCCCCCCCTCCTCTAACCCTTCCCCCCCTCCTCTAACCCTTCCCCCCCTCCTCTAACCCTTCCCCCCCCTCCTCTAACCCTTCCCCCCCCTCCTCTAACCCTTCCCCCCCCCTCCTCTAACCCTTCCCTCCCCTCCTCTAACCCTTCCCCCCCTCCTCTAACCCTTCCCCCCCTCCTCTAACCCTTCCCCCCCCTCCTCTAACCCTTCCACCCCCCCTCCTCTATACCCTTCCACCCCCTCTCCTCTAACCCTTCCCCCCCCTCCTCTAACCCTTCCACCCCCCTCCTCTAACCCTTCCACCCCCCTCCTCTAACCCTTCCACCCCCCTCCTCTAACCCTTCCACCCCCCTCCTCTAACCCTTGCCCCCCTCCTCCACTCTTGCCACCTCCTCCACCCCTTGCCCCCCTCCTCCACCCCTTGCCCCCCTCCACCACCCCTTGCCCCCCTCCACCACCCCTTGCCCCCCTCCACCACCCCCTCCTCCCCTTCCCGCCGCCCTTCGCCTTCCTGCCCGCCTTACCGCCTCCCCACCCCCGCCTCTGCCTTTCACGCCCCTTACTCCGGCCCGCCGCCTCTGCCTTTCACCCGCCCTTACTCCCGGCGCCTCTGCCTTTCACCCACCGCCTCACAGCCGCTGCACGCACTCAACAGACACCCGCCACACTCGACGCATACCTGCCGCCACACACACCTGCTGCCTCCCGCCCCTACACACCGACATCACTGACCCACCGCCTCACACCCTAGCAGGACCCCCACTCACAGACAGCACTCACAACCCACGCGCCACCCGCTGCCTCACACCCTAGCAGGACCCCCACTCACAGACAGCACTCACAACCCACGCGCCACCCGCCGCCTCACACCCTAGCAGACCCACACTCACAGACAGCACTCACAACACGCACCACCCGCCGCCTCACACCCTAGCAGACCCCCCACTCGCAACAGCACTCACAACCCACGCGCCACCCCCGCCTCACACCCTAGCAGGACACACGCCTCACATTTTTACATCACTTATGGCACCAAAATATACATTGTAGTGTGGTGTGGTTACAATAAACCATTTTATACAACACCGTATTACATTTTCTTCCATCTTTCTTTTCAATATTATTATCCAACCTTTACAACAAATACTCACCTATTGTTCCACAATTTATAAATAATACTACCTATTACTCATTTACATCCCGGGCAACGCCGGGTCTCTCAGCTAGTTTATTATAAAATGTTCTTATCGTTAATACACTGACTTAATGTGGCAATGGACCACAAGGATGATGCTGGCAACGGGGCCTTCTTATTGATGAGGTTAGTAGAATTTTCTTTATTTTACTACGGTATTTAATGTGTTTAATAATGGCCAAATAATGTATTATCCCTATGTGGATAATAGTTATTTGGCACATTATTGTACTGTATGTGCTGGGGGGACGGGGGTTTTGGCCCCAAGGGTATGTGGTAGGACTCCCTTGTGGGTAGTGGGTGAGGGTGGTTAGACCTCAGGGGGTGGGGGGGTTAGTGGGGGAGGGTATGTGGGTGATGGTGGGTTAACCCCTTAATGACTGTAGTGGTTAATAACAGGGGTTAGGGGACATTACATTGGATGTTTTTATTCTTGTGTCTGTTTTGCAGAAGCGGATGGGGCATGGGCAGGATGAAGATGAGGATGGCCTTCATCATGGCAGCCGCACATGGGTGAGTGCTATATGTATTTAATGTCTTTATTGTTCTGTATGTATTTTAAATGGACAACTGCACTATTATCCATTTGTCGATAATAGTAATGTTGCCCATTACTGTATTACTGTATTGTATGTTGTGTATTGCTGCTATGTTTATTGGGGGCATTTGTCCCCAATAAACATGCTATTATGCATTAACCCCTTCATTGCCTTAGCGGCTATCCGCTATGGTAATGAAGCAGCATTAATGTATTTTAATAATATTGTGCGGGAGCAGGGGGCCCCCAGAGCTGAACCGCATTGATTTGTGTCTCAGAGACCCCCTGCTTCCTGAGTTACAGGCCCCGGTTTGGGGCATCGGTTACAGTGTCGACGCCATGTTTATTGCGGGCACGTACTGCACCGACACACTTTATTCGAGCAAATACCCAGTATGTACCTGGCAGATACCTGGAATGCGCCGCTCCTCACCTCTGACAAGCCCCGTTGCGTTTGCCTTCCCAGCCTGGGTTCATGCCTGGCTGACGGGCGGCTGATCTGTTAAATGATAATGATTAGGATTTAATAGGCTGCAATGCTTCGCGTGTCTACCAGATGGCATAAATTCATGAATTGTAATGCAGTATATATATATATACTGTGCAGTATTGCAGCCAGCGGGAATAAAATGCTTCAATCCCTGCCTGGAAAATACCTCAATGCACTCGGGCAGAAAACAGTCACAAACCTCAATACACCCGGGTATACCCGAATTCGTGGGACTAGCCGAGCTCGAATAAAGTGTGTCGCCAGTGTAGCGTATGGGATGCTATAAACATGGCGGCGACACTGCCCATCCGATCACACATACCGGGGCCTGTAACTCGGGAAGCAGGGGGTCCCTGGTCCACAAAGTGATGCGGTTCAGCTCGGGGGACCCCCTGCTCACTGTACAGTATTATTAAATAAATATTCATGCTGCTTCGCTACCGTAGCAGATACCCTCTAAGGTAAGGAACGAGTCTTTATTAATATGTGTGTTTTATTCATAGTGTAGATGTGCCGAGGGTATCCGGAGCTGAAGCGCTTTTGTTTTAGGTCCGGGGACCCCCTGCTCCCCGAGATACAGGCCCCTTATACGTCACCCATTAGCACCCTACCCCCACATTATAACTTTGTACTTAGCTGAAGCGGGGTTCTTCTATATTGAACTTATAATTATTATTTTGGCAATGGACTAAATACACTGACTTCAAACTCATATTTATAAGGTATGGCCATACCTGCTCCTCAATAGAATCCTTGTCACTAAAGTGACTAAGTGTTAATATAAATATTTAATAAAAACATATATTTATATGATAAAATTAATAAATAGTTATTTTAAAATGTTAAAATTTATTTTAAAAATAAAAAACCCCTGATGGCCAGCTCAGCTGTTAGCAGGGGAAATCCCCTCACCGGAGCCTCTCCCTGCTCTAAGCAGGGGAAATCCCCTCACCGGAGCCTCTCCCTGCTCTAAGCACATCTATCAGTGAATACTGCGGCGTCGGCGTCCCACTCTGGAGGGGGCGCGGCCCCTTGCAGAGGCCCTCCTGCGGTGCGGAGGCCCCCGCTGCCATGTGCGACCCCCCTGCCTTACGGGTGAGTGTTTGTGTGTGTGAGTGACAGACTGTGAGTGTGAGTTTGTCTGAGTGAGTGTGTCTGAGTGAGTGTGAGTGTCTGTGTGTCTGTGAGTGTGTCACCCTCTCTCCCTCTCCCTGTGTCACCCTCTCCCTGTATCACCCTCCCTCTCCCTGTGTCACCCTCTCTCCCTCTCCCAGTGTCACCCTCACCCTCTCCCTGTGTCACCCTCTCCCTGTGTCACCCTCTCCCTGTGTCACCCACCATCTCTCTCTGTCACCCTCTCCCTCTGTCACCCTCCCTCTCCCTGTGTCACCCTCTCTCCCTCTCCCTGTGTCACCCACCCTCTCCCTCTCACCCTCCCCCTCTCCCTGTGTCACCCTCCCCCTCTCCCTGTGTCACCCTCCCCCTCTCCCTGTGTCACCCTCCCCCTCTCCCTGTGTCACCCTCCCCCTCTCCCTGTGTCACCCTCCCCCTCTCCCTGTGTCACCCTCCCTTCTCTCTGTGTCACCCTCTCCCTGTGTCACCCTCTCTCTCCTTGTCACCCTCCCTCTCCTTGTCACCCTCCCTCTCCGTGTCACCCTCTCCCTGTGTCACCCACCCTCGCCCTCTCTCTGTCACCCTCTCCCTCTCTGTCGCACTCTCTTCTTCGCTCTCTCTGTCGCACTCTCTTCTTCGCTCTCTCTGTCGCACTCTTTTCTTCGCGCTCTCTGTCGCACTCTCTTCTTCGCGCTCTCTGTCGCACTCTCTTCTTCGCGCTCTCTGTCGCACTCTCTCTGTCTCTCATTCTCTGTGTGTGTGTCTCTCATTCTCTCTCTTTCTCTGTGTGTCTCTCTTTCTCTCTGTGTGTGTGTGTTTGTGTGTGTGTCTCTCTCTCTCTGTGTGGGTGTGCCGCTCTCTGTGTGTGTGTGTGTGTGTGTCTGTCTGTCTCTCTCTCTGTGAAGCGCCGACGTCAAGACACTGGTTAAGGGATTCAGGAAACTAGTCATTCACATCTGGCTTTTATTTCTAGATCCGACATTGACACACACACACACACATACACACACACACACACACACACACACACACACACACACACACACACACACACACACACACACACACACACACACACACACGCACACACGACTAATTGTAGTATAATGTAATACTATAAATACATTTATGTCAAAAATGAATGTTGTTCTGACTAGGAATTTATTAAATGTATTTTATTTATATATTTTATTTTAAAGCGGGGTTGGGGGCGGGACTAGGGGCAGAGTTGGGGGCGGGACTAGGCGGAGTTGGGGGCGGGACTAGGTGGCGAGTAGATTTTTTGGTTGGGCGAGTAGATTTTTGGGTGATTTGTCGAACACTGTATATATATATACACACACACACACACACACACACAGGTATTATTCAATCCGCGCTCATGCTTCCTAAGATGATCTTAAATAGATCTACTCCTTCCTCTTGCCGCTCCTGTTGCGTGGAGGTATACCCCTCCCCCATTGATACACATCCCCTTGAAAAAGACCCCTCTGTGGGGTCGAAACATCGGTTATTTGTGATGTCTATGCTGTTAAAGCTAATATAACCTGTTTGTTATCTACCTACTGTGTGCTGTCTCTACTTTATCAGTCCTCGGATGGTCAATACTTGGGACAATTGTAAGCAGTGCACCTGGAAAAGTACTCTTCAATAGGACTATATACCAGCTGCATTGTAGCATCAGCTAATCCCAGCGCGCGGGACTGAACTACACAAGCCAGGCATCCACCTCCAGACTCCCCGCTAACTGGCACGGCAAACGGAGTCCTGAATTTTCATGGACCACTGGACTTTATATCTTTTACATTTAAGTCACTACTTGCATATTTACTGTATTTGTCAATAAATATTACTTCATCCTTGGTGCGCTCCTGTGCTTTTTCTTTTGCATATATATATACACACACACACACACACGCAGTCCTCGGTCATTCAACGGAATCCGTTCCGGAAACTAGCGCCGTATAGTGAAAGTGTCATAAAGTGAATCTCATGTTAATGAGCGCCAGTGAGCGTCGGATAAGCCGTTCCGGTTTTATGACGGATAGCGAGGACTGCCTGTATGTATATACAGTATATATATTTATTTTTTATGATTTGTGGTTCTGCTCCCCTGGAGTCGAACAGCAGCTCTCTGAACCCTGGGAACCCCCAAGTCGGTCGGATATTCTAACATTTCATATTTGCCAGTTATGTAAAAAAAAAGAAGAAAAAAGTGTGTGTGTGTGTGTGTGTGTGTGTGTGTGTGTGTGTGTGTGTGTGTGTGTGTGTGTGTGTGTATGTTATGTGAAACTTCGTTGTCTTTTGTCAGTGAAACTGTGTTTTTATTTTTATGCTTGTGATTGAATGAAAGACTTTTGAGAGTATAATTTTTTTTTTCTAGCAGAAATGTCCATAGTAGCAGCTGGAATGGAACGTACCAATTGACTTATGATAAGTAAACTAATATACATAGATTTTTTATTTTAAAGTATGTAAATGCGGTTACTTTCAAAAGACTTTTGTGTGTGTGTATATATGTGTGTGTGTGTATATCTGTGTGTGTGTGTGTGTGTGTGTGTGTGTGTGTGTGTGTGTGTGTGTGTGTATATCTGTGTGTGTGTGTGTGTATATCTGTGTGTGTGTGTGTGTGTGTGTGTGTGTGTATATCTGTGTGTGTGTGTGTGTGTATATCTGTGTGTGTGTGTGTGTGTATATCTGTGTGTGTGTGTGTGTGTGTGTGTGTATATATATCTGTGTGTGTGTGTGTATATCTGTGTGTGTGTGTGTGTGTGTGTGTGTATGTATATGCTCACAGATCTCAGTACCTCCTTGGGTTTGCGCTCTTCCTCTCCCTCCCCCACCCGGCTCTTCGTTTTTTCATGCGCGAGCTCATGAGTGTGTGCTTATGCACAAGTGCAGGCAGCGCCGGACGCTCCTGCGCATGTGCAGGCTGCACTCCCCATTTCTGCGCATGCGCGAGGGATGAAAGTTGCTTCTACGCATGCGCTGGTACACATGAGCACGTCACTTCCGGTACACATCATTATGCGCATGCGCGCACGTCAATGGTCGCTTCTGCGCATCCGCAGTCATCACTATTAACTGATGTCACTTCCGTTACACATTTTCGTTCCCAATGAAGGAGATTCAGTCCTATGAGATTTCGTTAGGTGCCAGCAAAGAAGTTTCCCTTCAAAGAAAAATGAAAGATCACAGGGTCACCCCAAAAAAAGCAGTAATGTTATCCCCGATCATGTGAAGACGTTTCATCCCATGCTATATACCTCGTATTGCCTCTCCCAGAGTAGCATTATTTAAATCTGTTCTTTAAACGTAAATATATGTTGTCTTTCTAAAATTAATCCTATTCTTGTTTAAAAAGTGGAATTGGAAGTGGTGTGTCAGAGTCGTTTTATAAAGAAATCTGAATTCTGTTAGAGATCCGCTTCCGATTGGACTTGTTCTGTGCAGCAATGACATATTCCCTTATATTATTAATATATCCTGATAGTTTGTCGTTGCATTTATTGTATGGGGGGCTCCCTGTTATGTGGTATTGTTTTACCCAATATGCTTTATCACTAGTGCCTTTTATTACTATTTTCTTTTTAATCCTTCAACCCATCCCTTTCTTTTCTGTACCCCCCACTCAAAGATGAAAACCCCTACAATAAAAGCTATTTATATACCGTAGTGTACCCCCTAGTGCAGGGGGCGGCCAACTCCAGTCCTGGAGAGCCACCAACAGGTCAGGTTTTCAGGATATACCTGCTTCAGTACAGGTGGCTCACTCAGAATGACTGAGCCACTGATTGAGCCACCTGTGCTGAAGCAGGGACATCCCTAATACCTGGCCTGTTGGTGTCCCTTGAGGGCTGGAGTTGGCCACCGCTGTATTGGTACCATCACACTTTGACCACTGCTAATAAGAACATATGTTTGAGATTAGTCTCTTGCTGCCCCCTAGTGACGTAACTGGGTGAGAACCCCTTATTTTTTATGTGTATACAGACAAACTGTATGACAATATATGAACATACAGTACAGTAACATGATGTCATGTCACAGAATTAGATTTCACATAATCCAAAGTTATTTGGAATTCATAGGCTTAGAAATGGCCAGAGTCTGCAGAATAGAGCCAAGGCTGAATACATTTGGATTTTTTTCATTATGGAGTTCCTGTCTTTTTGTTATATACACGCATACACTCATACTCACACACCCTCACACACTCACGCATGCATACACTCATACTCACACACCCTCACACACTCATGCATACATACACTCATACACCCTCACACATACATACACTCATACTCACACACCCTCACACACTCACGCATACATACACTCATACACCCTCACACTCACACTCACACACCCTCACACACTCACGCATACATACACTCATACACACTCACACACTCACACATACATACACTCACACACCCTCACACACTCACGCATACATACACTCATACTCACACACCCTCACACACTCACACATACATACACTCATACACCCTCACACACTCACACATACATACACTCATACACCCTCACACCCTCACACATACATACACTCATACACCCTCACACACTCACACATACATACACTCATACACCCTCACACACTCGCACATACATACACTCATACACCCTCACACACTCACACATACATACACTCATACACCCTCACACCCTCACACCCTCACACATACATACACTCATACACACTCACACATACATACACTCATACACCCTCACACACTCACACACTCACACATACATACACTCATACACCCTCACACACTCACACATACATACACTCATACACCCTCACACACGCATACACCCTCACACACGCATACACCCTTACACATACATACACTCACACACACGCATACACCCTCACGCATACATACACTCACAGACCCTCACACTCACACATACATACACTCATACATACACTCATACATACGCTCACACATACATACAATCCTACACCCTCACACACAGCCCCCCCACACACACGCATACACACTGACATATATACATACATACACTCATACACCCTCACACACACGCATACACCCTCACACATACATACACTCACACACCCTCACACACTCATACACCCTCACACATACATACACCCTCACACACCCACACCCACCCACACACACACACTCACACACACGCATACACACTCACATACACACTCAAATACACACACTCATACACACGCATACACTCATACACCCTCATACACTACTACACCATCACAGACATACACACATACACGCTTTTAATATCTCTTTTGGCGTGTTTGCAGAATATAGTTATATTCATACTGTAGATGTATTTCACAAACACACAAAGAATGATATACAGGTATACACTTTAACAAATAATTATGAAGAACTTCTGAAGATTGTAGTTGAAAGCGCAGAAAGAACTGGAGGAATTGCTGATAAAAAACAGGATAAGAAAATATCTCATGAGACCAAACCATTAACTAGGAGACGGAAAGAAATGAAGCAATCCCAAGACGCAAGAATAGGAATTGAATACGCACAGCTGTGCAGGACAGTCTGCAAACATATAACTGAAGATGTAAGGAAATGTAACTGTGATATGGTGAGGAAGACTATCGAAGATAACAAAAGCTTAAAGAAGACGAAGCAGCGATTTAGCGTTGGAAAGAAGCAAGTCATTGCACTCAAACAATAGGATGGTGTAAGGAATCCGCTCCGTGGTTTACTGGTTGCCTTACCTTGCAGACTTGTGCAGTCCTGGAGCACCTCTCCTGATGTTTGCTGCAGCCTGGATTCACTCACCAAAGCAATACACACTCCCTCTGGTATCTACTGCAGCTGTGCAGCCTATCACTGCAACCTAGACTTGCATTCATTCATTGGAGCAGTACCTTCACACCCCCCTCCGGGGATTGGCCCGCTGGCCTTTAAGTATTGTCTTCCCATAATGCTCCCTGCCGAGCATAGTCCTTCCTGGATGTCACTATCTGTTCTGCCACAAGCCCTCGCTTGTTCCTGTCCCTCATGCTGAAGCGGAGTATTCTCCTTGTTGTCTGCAGCTCCAGGTTTCCTAAGGCCGGCTGCTATATTCACGCAGCGGTCTGCTCCAGTCTCCTGTGTTGTAGCTGAGTACTCTTCTTGTTCACTTCAGCTCCTTGTTCCTGGGACCGGCTGCTATATTCACGCAGCGGTCCACTCCTGTTCTCCTGTGCTGAAGCAGAGGTTTCGTCCCTGCGTCCTTCAGCCTCCTGGATTCCTGCACTGAAGCGGAGGTTTCGTCCCGGCGTCCTTCAGTCTCCTGGATTCCTGCACAGTAGCGGAGGTTTCCCTGTGTATCTTCAGCTTCCTGGTTCCTGGGGCCTACTCTTTCCCTAATCTAGAGAGGCCGTGTCCTGGTTCCTGCGCTGAGACAGAGGATTCCCTAGCCCGCTCAGGACTCTTGCGCTGTAGCACTGGTGCACCCGTGCAGCAAAGCGGTGTGCTACTCTGGTCTGCTTACCATCTCCTGTGACCAGCACCATGGGCCATGGCCGTCGCTCGCGCAGAGCCCAACCCCGCGCTCCTAAGCTGAAGCGGGGTTCTCCTGACTACATGTTGCCGAACTCTTGCCTGAACAATGTTTATCCTGATGTCTCCTGTCCTGACCCTGGCTTCTACAACGACGACGCTGTCTTCTCCAATCCTGATCCTGCGACATATGACTACGAACTGCGCAATCCGGATCAGCCTGCGTGGTCTCAGGTCGGTGCTTTTACAACCCCACCTCAGCCTCGCGGTCCGGTCCTGGTTTGTGGCGAGCAGAACCCTGACAGTATGCTCGGCCGCACAAACTCGGACCGCCCTGTGGTGAGGGTTGGTAAGTTTCTGTCTGAAAGCCTGTCCCAGCCTGTAAACCAGTCCCAGTGTGAATACCAGTTTCTATGTGAGATAATACCCCTGATTGAAGATCTGATTGTGTTTGTAGGTTTAACCCCTTTGCAAAACAAATGCCGTAATGATCTCATGATGAAGGTTTACCGCCTCCGGGACTTAAAACAATCGATGGCCGCTTGTATTTGCTTTCCTGGTTACCCTTTAACTTGGGAAAATGTGTACCCTTTAGAATTGGACGACGCCCAAAAGGAACTCTCTTCCCTGGCCTTGTCTTTAGACATTTATATAGCAAAAGAGGACCCTCTCCTCATGTTGGCTGATGCCCAAAAAACACTCCATATCCTTTCCATGACATTGGACATTTGCATAAAGGAACAGGATCCTCCCCTCGCCAGCTTCGCTGCCGCTTGGCTGTATCCCTGGTCTACCACGGATCCTTGCCCTGAGTGTATGGCCGGGTTCCCTGACGCCAATGATATGTTTTCGTTAACCCCTGCCGATCAGTCCTGTGAGGTTCCCCTGGAGAATACATATGTTGCTCTACCCAGCACTAATGTTCTTGTATCAGAGAATAAGTTCATTAGTTCTCCTATTTCTAGCTCAGAAGTCCTTTCTCTAGGTCTTGAGGGTTTTCCAGCTTTAACCCCTGCCGAGCAGTCCTGTGAGGTTCCCCTGGAGAATACATATGTTCACTAGCCAACACTAAGGTTCTACTATCAGAGAATAAGTCCCTTTGTTCCCCTATTTCTAACTCCGAATCTGTCACTCCAGCTCTTGAGGGTTTTCCAGCTTTAAACTCTGCTAGGCAGTCCTGTGCGCTTTCCCCGTCAGAGAAAGAATCCCTAAGTTCTGTTCCCAGGGTTATTTCTGTATTAACCCCTGTGGGGCAGCTCTCTGAGTTTCCTTTGGTAAATCCCTGTTCTCTGCCAGCCATGGTCACGCCCCTAGCTTCAGACGAGAGATTCCTGGTCTCTCCTAATACAGAGAGATTACCTATGTTTTACTCTCAGGCATTGTCTGCATTAACCCCTGTAAATTCTTGCTGCCTCCAAGTTAATGCCTTCGTTTTAGCCTCAGAGAATGAGTCCACAAGTCAGACAGCAGAGGTTGCATTGAGGGATTCCCATAACCGTACGGAGTCCCTAGATATTCTTTGCTATAAATCCCCTGCTTCAGCTCAAGTTTCCGCAGTTTCGTCTCCGGAGACTTCGGCTAAAGTTCTGGTTCCTGATAAATGTATTCAGGAGTCAGGTTTTTCCCTAAGCTTGCTCGCAGAGTTCCTTCTCCTGGGTGTTTCGCTGAACCAGCCTGTCGCCCACATAGCGGTGATCCCTGCTTCAGCGCATAGTTCCCACATTATGGAGTCTGCAGTAATTTCTGGTTTCCCAGACATTCCTTACCAAATACCTACTTCAGAGACCAGTACAGTTATGATTCACCCCCGTGTACTGTCTGAGTTCTCCTCCTCTTTAAGCTTAGGGTTAAAAGCATACAGTAGTCTGTATGTCCCTCCTGGGGTTCATATTATGTTCCCAGGAATGTTTGCTGACGCACGGTTTTCTCCCAAAAGTGACGCTTTTTCATATAGATTAGTAAAAAGCTTGCACACTGTTTCCCTTTTCGCTGAATTGTGTCTTTCTAGTTTTGAGACTCTGAGAGGTAATGATTCTCCTTCTGATTCTGAAGCTCTTCCTACAAGGAGTATCCTGATTGGGGGTCCCCCTGATTTCTCTGTCCAGGCTAATTCTCCAGGGATCAGCATATCTGTGGTCACTTCCTTAGTACTGTCTGAGGTCACCATGCATATATTACAAGTCCTGGGGTTTAAATCTGAGCTATTTAGCTGTCCTGCCTTTGCTGAAACCCAGTCCCTCAGTACTGTGTCTAAATATGTCCCAGCAAACATGGGGTTACTCTGGGAAGAAATTAAAGCTCCTGTCTTAAAGGGTATTTTTTCTCACATGTCCAGCAAATCTAGAACCTCAGTAATTGTTTCTAAGTCACTTATCAATACATCTGATTTTTTCTCTAATCAAACCCAGACACCCTCACTATCGGTTAGGAGTCCTGTGATCAGAGATTTTGCACTAGAAAACACACCAATTCATGTTTTTGTCAGGTTAGGTACCCCTGTGGTTAGGGCCATTGCAGTTTCGGAAAAGACTCCTTGTACTCCTAAGGTGCCTGTCATTAAGAGTTTTCATAGTTCATACTTGCTGCTTGTTGATTCTCAAGGCCCTGTCACTGAGGTACAGACTTCAGCTTCTGATGTTAGCTTCCCTCCCACCACTACCCTGGCTCTGCCTTTTTCTCAAGCTACTGATTTGAAGATCCCAAGGACTATTCCTGATTCACTGACAATACTATCTCCCAATGAAGATTTCCCAGTATTGGAGAGCTCTACTGTTTGCTTCTCTGCTCCTGCTAAACCATGGTTTTGTCCCTCGGAATTTTCGGTTGCCCCTGTTATTTCCTCTCAGTTGGAAATACTCTGTACGTATCCCAAGATTTCGGTCCCTATGCCGGGTTTACTGCTTGCCTTGTCACCTTCCATACCAATATCGGGAGATGCTTCCAACCAGCCTATACCATTACTAACCATTACCTGGGAGCCTTCTAGAGGAAAAAATTCTCGCAAATTTCAACATGCAGTGGTCAGCCAAGACTTTTTCTGTTACAAAGTTCCTCCTGGTGTATTCGATCAACTATCAGGGCCGCTGAGCCTAGATTCAGGTTCCTTTATTAAAGACTGGGCTTCCTGTAGGGGTTCTTCTGCCGTTTCTGCTCTGGAACCCTCTGGTTCTTCACAGCCCTGGATTTCCAAGTCATTTTGCGGGGCGAGCCATGTACCAAGGATGTTTCTTCTACCACTCTTATTTCCTAGAACTGTACTCACCAAGGAACTGCTAGTTTACGGATCCCCTTTCCACCTAAAGAACTTTAGGAACAATTCGATGTCTCCGAGACCCATGGATGGTCCTGTCTGGCCGCTGTTTTCACCGTGGGGTGGGGGTACACTAAGGAGTAACCACGAGTCTCTGGACCACGACTCTACCCCCAATCCTAGACGGTTCAGCAACAATTCCCGGTCCCCCAACTCTATGTGTGCTCATGTTCGCCCGGAGGTCTCGCGTGAAGGGGGGGGTACTGTAAGGAATCCGCTCCGTGGTTTACTGGTTGCCTTACCTTGCAGACTTGTGCAGTCCTGGAGCACCTCTCCTGATGTTTGCTGCAGCCTGGATTCACTCACCAAAGCAATACACACTCCCTCTGGTATCTACTGCAGCTGTGCAGCCTATCACTGCAACCTAGACTTGCATTCATTCATTGGAGCAGTACCTTCACACCCCCCTCCGGGGATTGGCCCGCTGGCCTTTAAGTATTGTCTTCCCATAATGCTCCCTGCCGAGCATAGTCCTTCCTGGATGTCACTATCTGTTCTGCCACAAGCCCTCGCTTGTTCCTGTCCCTCATGCTGAAGCGGAGTATTCTCCTTGTTGTCTGCAGCTCCAGGTTTCCTAAGGCCGGCTGCTATATTCACGCAGCGGTCTGCTCCAGTCTCCTGTGTTGTAGCTGAGTACTCTTCTTGTTCACTTCAGCTCCTTGTTCCTGGGACCGGCTGCTATATTCACGCAGCGGTCCACTCCTGTTCTCCTGCGCTGAAGCAGAGGTTTCGTCCCTGCGTCCTTCAGCCTTCTGGATTCCTGCACTGAAGCGGAGGTTTCGTCCCGGCGTCCTTCAGTCTCCTGGATTCCTGCACAGTAGCGGAGGTTTCCCTGTGTATCTTCAGCTTCCTGGTTCCTGGGGCCTACTCTTTCCCTAATCTAGAGAGGCCGTGTCCTGGTTCCTGCGCTGAGACAGAGGATTCCCTAGCCCGCTCAGGACTCTTGCGCTGTAGCACTGGTGCACCCGTGCAGCAAAGCGGTGTGCTACTCTGGTCTGCTTACCATCTCCTGTGACCAGCACCATGGGCCATGGCCGTCGCTCGCGCAGAGCCCAACCCCGCGCTCCTAAGCTGAAGCGGGGTTCTCCTGACTACATGTTGCCGAACTCTTGCCTGAACAATGTTTATCCTGATGTCTCCTGTCCTGACCCTGGCTTCTACAACGACGACGCTGTCTTCTCCAATCCTGATCCTGCGACATATGACTACGAACTGCGCAATCCGGATCAGCCTGCGCGGTCTCAGGTCGGTGCTTTTACAACCCCACCTCAGCCTCGCGGTCCGGTCCTGGTTTGTGGCGAGCAGAACCCTGACAGATGGATCAACAATAAAAGACAAGGAGGGCTATGCACTAAGCTCAATGGCTTTGTGTTCTGATTTTGCAAAAAGCAGGTTCGTTAAAAAGTGAGGCCGGGGACGCGATGCACTAAGGCCTTGAGACCATTTTTTAACGTACCTGCTCAAAATAGCTCAGAACAGCCACAGCGTACGTGTTGCTTTTTTCCCTCTGCTAGCGTTCTGAAGTATCTCCTGAAGTAGGGGGGCCCCGGGGCTGAAACCAATGCGGTTCAGCTCAGGAGACCCCCTGCACATTTACACTAGTATTAAAACACACATAACAATAAACAATAATTCATTACCGTAGCGGATAGCCGCTATGGTAATGAAGCTGCTTTAATGTACATTTTAATAATAGTGTGCGGGAGCAGGGGGTCCCCTGAGCTGAACCGCATTGATTTCTGCCTCAGAGACCACCTGCTTCCCGAGTTACAGGCCTCGGTATGGGGCATCGGGTGCCAGTGTCGCCGCCATCTTTAATGCGTCCAAGACGCGACGTGGGCTCTATAAAGATGGCGTCGACACTGGCACCGATGCCCCAAACCGGGGCCTGTAACTCAGGAAGCAGGGGTTCTCTGAGGCAGAAATCAATGCGGTTCAGCTCAGGGGACCCCCTGCTCCCACACACTATTATTAAAATTTACATTAATACAGCTTCACTACCTCAGCGGATAGCCGCTAAGGCAATGAAGGGGTTAAGGCACATTAGCATGTTTATTGGGGACAATTGCCCCCAATAAACATAGCAATATACAACACACATCCCCCCGCCCCCTAGCACATACAGTACTGTAATGGGCAAAATTACTATTATCCACATATGGATAATAATGCATTTGCCCCTTTTAAATACATATAAATTACAATGAATACAGTTAATATATATTACACTTACCTTTTACAGGCACCCACGATGAAGATCGTCTTCATCCTCATCTTCATCCTGCCCATGCCCTCTCCGATGCGGCAAAACATACACAAGAATAAAAACATCCAATGTAATGTCCCCTAACCCCTTAATCACCATAGCGGTTATTAACCGCTACAGTCATTAAGGGGTTAACCCACCCTCACCCACCACTCGGGAGGCCTACATACCCTCCCCCACTAACCCCCCACCCCGTGAGGCCTAACCACCCTCATCCACTACCAAGCCGGGAGGCCTACCCACATACCCTTGGGGCCAATACCCCCTCCCCCCACCCTCAGTACCCACAATAAAAACAATACACTGCCCCACAATAAACATCATTAAATACATAACCCACCCCCTGTGCCCCCCCATAAATACATGATTTATTCTTTTACATACAGGGTTCATACCCCAGGCCCACGTGAGTCCCCGGTGGGCCTGACGGGTCACCTCACAGACCTACAGGTTACCAGCAACATGGTTACCAGCAACATGTTTCACACAGGTTCTGGAGGCCTGTTGGTGGGTCCCGCCAGGCGCCATGGCCCACCAGGTGGTCTCCGCGGGTCACCGCGGGCCACAATTGGGTCCCCACGGTAGGCCCACGGATGTCTGGGGCCCCCGGGTCAGACTCACAGGTGTCTGAGGGGCCTCGGGTGGTTCCCACAGCGGTCTGGGGACCCACGGGTGGGTACTACGGGTCCGCGGTGCCCCCACAGATGTGTGGCCACCGGTTCTTCCCCGCAGGTGTCCCCCGTGGACCACGCAGCCTGGTACTCGTGAGAAGCCCGGGGAGACCTCAGGTGGTCTCCAGAGGTCTCTCGCGGACCAAAGGAACCAACCCTGAATGTAAAAAAAATAAACCGGACCTATACATTCAATACATCAATCCCCCCCAACACATACAGTACAATAATGTGCAAAATAACTATTATCCAGATATGGATAATAGATTATTTGCCCATTATGAAACACATAAAACATGCATAAATCAAAACATGCATAAATCAAAACATGAATTTTTAATCTTAAAATCACCACATTGCATGTTACAATAAATCCAGTATCGATTGTAAATATAAACCAACAAACCAGCAGCTCCACAAATGTATATGAAATGTCACAGAATTGCATTGAGTGTGTACATGATGCAATTAATCTGTGCATCATGTAACACTATGCAAAATATATGTAACAATAAAATACACTATGAACAATGTCCCCTATCCACCAATTCCATCATGAAAATCAAATAGAAACTAAGCAACATCAATACAATTAGCATCAATCAATGAATCCATTTCCTCAAACAATTACAATACAAATCAATTATATAATTCCCTATTCAATTCCTAAAGCCAAACCATTGCCAAAAGAATTCTAATTTAAAGTAACCACCATCATTCTAATCTAAGTACCATAAAGAAGCCATTACAAATAACCTGTAACTAAATGCAAATTACATTATTCACAACAATGACAAAATAATGCTGATAAATACATTAGCATACATGAAAAGAACATAAACATTAACAAACAATCAATTATTATCCCTGTATGTCTATCCATATAGATAGATAAACATAACATACAGGGGTAATAATAGAGCATAAAATACAATGCATTTACATACAAAAATCACATAGAATACACCCATTCAGTGTCCGTGAATGTATGTATAGCAATAGGTACATAATAGATACATTCAGGGGCATTAAATGGGACTGAAAAAATAAAAGACATGAATCAAAAAAACCTGTAAAAGTAAAAATAATAAACTTTTCTTTTGTTTACTTACCATTAGATGCCCACTCACCGAAATCCAGGTGACCCGGAAGCACTGGAACCAATCCACAGGTAGCCATAAAATAATAAACCCTTACAATCCATAACGGTGTCTTCTTTCTTCTATTTGTAATCCTTCCCGTCTGTCTTGGGGTCTTCTTTTCTTCTTTGGGGTCTTCTCCGTCTTCTTCCGTCTTTTTCCGCCACGCCCTTCTTCTCTTCTTAGGAGGGGAGGTGTTCCCTCCTCGGCGACGGGCTTCAAAATGAGGCGACATAGGCTTTTATAGGCCTATGACGTCACATTTTGGTCAAATGTTTCCCACGATCCTGATTGGGCCGTGAAAAACATGTGATTTGGCCGGAAAAAATAAATAATGATACGTCATTTAAAGGCAATGACGCCAGCCAATCGGAATGGCTGAGTTTCAATTGCCTTTAAGATGATGTCATCAAAAGAAAGATGGCCGGCGACACATGGTACGGTAGCCAAAAAGAGTGTGGGAACTCCATCCCAACTCTGATTGGCACAAGTAGACCATGTGACAGAGGCTTTGCTTCAGCCAATCAGAATTGGGACAGAGTTCCCACTCTCTGATTGGCTACCGTACGATGTGTTTAATGAATAAATAAACTCACTTTATCTTCTTAGTTAATCCGGCTTGTAATCCTGGCGTGCGCCAGGCTGTGAGAGAATGCAGATAGGAAGACCTCACCGGGGAGGAGATAACAGCGGGCACGGCCGTGCAACAGATACCAAGGCTGGGCTGCGCAAAAATATTCTTTATTGTGTCATGGAAGTTTCAAAAAAGAGAGTGGGGAAAGCACCCCCCGCAACTCTTACGCGTTTCACCCAGAGGGTGTCCAGTCTGTAATGGGCAATTAGGCCGTTTTAATGGGGGGTCATGTGGTTTGTTGGCAAGTATACAGTCAGTTTGAACCTAGGCTTGGGAAAGCAAAGCAGAGGGAGGCAATAGAGATGGGAGATTTTTGTTTTGCGGATTTGCATCCGCCACGGATCGTCCGGTTCCTTTGGTCTGTGGATTTCTGTGGATCAGTCTCAAAATCGCGACTCGCATTTTTTGAAAAATTGTATTTTTACATCGATAATCCATCAGCGGATCCCGCAATCCGCATGCAGATTATTGTATCCGCGGATTCTTAAAATCCATCAGTGGATTGTATCCAACGGCGGTTTTGGACTAATCCGCACGAATTGAAACTGTAACAACCCGTCAGCGGATTTTACACCACGTGAATCCTGGTTATCCTTCTTCCTCTCTTCTTACACTTTGTTACGCCGGTGCTGCCCGCAGACCAGACCCGTCCCCTGTGCTGAGGTGGGACGTAGGGATACACGCAGCCGCAGCAAAGGGAGCGTGTCCGGAGTGTGGTGTTATTGTTGCCAGGTCAGGTATAGTAGTGAAGACAATACTTGCCGGTACCGGTAGTAGAGAAGGAATAGTTATTGCCGTTGCCAAGGTCAGGGATGCCAGAAGTCACGAAGTCCAAGTAGAGCCAAAGTCGAGAGCCAGAGGGGGTAGTCGTCCAATCCGCGTCAATACCTGAGGAGTCACTGATAGAATAGTCAAATGCTTCCATACAGAACTATGTCGAGCGACGAGTGATGGGAAGCACAGGCATAATAAAGCTGGGCAGGCCAATGGGAAAAGGAGGCAGGCCTGGAGGACTGCAAGGAGTCCTCCCTGATAGGAGAGAGGTGTTACAGCCCAGCTGAGTGTAATCATTGATTTGCCTTGAACTGTGTGATGCTTGGGGGCGACGCCTCACTGCAGAAGCAGAGGTTAAAAGTGCTCTGTTAGGCGTGTGCTCTGTAAACTGAGAATGCATGCACATAACGTCTGGGGCTGGCGTGCGTGTAGGAGGGCGTGGGCGCGCCCGGCGCTGAGCAGAGGAATCGCCGAGGGGAGTGATCCCGCGACGGCGGCAGGGGCGAGGAGCCGTGGGGGCCGGTAAGGCAGGATTATTTTATGTGTCCAGGGACTCCTTGCGGAGAGGGAGTGCTTTGTGTGGGAAGCGAGGAGAATGCCGATTCCTGACACACTTCCCTCATGGAACTTTTACCATCCCATTGATGAGCCCTCGCGTTCCTAGGCATCTTGCTTACTCTCTCTTCCTTTGGTCTCCGCCAATTGACTGTTTCTAGCACCCACAAGGACTGCCACTTCTTTGTCCCCCAGTCTTCACTAAAAACTGTTCTTTATTCAATTGATCAATCTCTCCTTTCCTGCTGCAATCATGACCTCCTCTAATTTTCTCTCTCATACTCAATGACCAGCCTCTCCTTGCAACCACGTTTTCTTTACTACCCACCACTGACCCAAACAGTCTTGTCACAACTTACAGTACACCACTGTCCTTGTCTCCTCAATTGATGAATATGCGCCCCCTGTATGCCTACACTCATGGCACTCTAACCCACAACCCTGGCTAAATACAGGCACATTTACTGAGCTCTTCCACTCGTTTTGCTGAATGCCTCTGGAGGAAGTCACATTCTGGCTGATTTCCTTCACTACAAATGTATTCTGTCCTGTTTTACCGCTGCACATTTGTTGCCAAACAAGGTTACTTCGCCTCTCTTATAAAAGATAAATATATATGTTTAACGTTATATGTACCCTAAGCAAACTTCCTTTAACATGGAAATGCAAGATATAGTGTAGGACACTGGCAGATACTTAAAATGTGTAGATATTGTATTTTTTTGGAAATATACTTATTTGTGGAATAAGTGTATGTGTGTGTGTGCGCGAGCACACGCAAGAGTATAACCAAGGCAGAGACACCAATTAAATATATAATAAGGCAGGGGTGCTCAACTCCAGTCCTCAAACCCACCCAACAGGTCAGATTTTCAGGATATCCCTGCTTCCGCACAGGTGGCTAAATCAGTTCCTGCATCAGCACAGGTGGGTCAATCTCAGTCTTTGACTGAGCCTCTGATTGAGCCATATCTTCTGAAGCTGGGATATCCTGAAGACCTGTTGAGGGGGGAGGGCTTGACTGGAGTTGAGCCCTCCTGTAATAAGGAATAACAAATGGTCTGCACCCCTGAACCCCTTCAATCTACATCTGCGTCGCCCCAAAGGTGGGTGGCTGATGGGGTTCCCCAAGAGCTTCTAAGGGTTAACATCTGCTTTTGCTTGTACTATGTGGAACGTCAGCCCCACCCTCTTGAATGTTAATGACCCAGGAGGACAAAGGACTTTGAATCCACAGCAGCATTCAATCTGAACCCCTTCAGTCTACATCTGCATCACACAAAAGCGGACATCCTTTGGTGCAGCCAAGGGCAACTAAAGGTTATGAACCATTTGCTGATGTTCGCTGATGTTTGGTGATGTTAAAGCTTCTCTATTTCCATCTTAAACTCACCAGCCCTTTTATCCCCTGTACCCAATTTTCCAACTCGATCTGTCCATGAAATGTCTGTGAATTGACTGTATAACCCTGTTCTTTTAATGTAACCATGTATTGTTATAACTCTGTGCCCGGGCATACGTGAAAACGAGAGGTAACTCTCACTGTATTACTTTCTGGTAAAACATTTTAATAAATAAATAAGGAGACAGATCGTGAGAGAGGATTAAAACATGGTATTTCTGCACAATGAAACAAAAACAAACAACTACTGCGACGCTGCCCCGAGCTAAACACTTGAGCTATTATTCACTTATCCCTCTAACAAGGGAGGTGTGAGAATTCCCAGCGTCTCTGGAGAGGCACGACTGAATACCGCGAAGAAGCCAAGCCCATCCCTGATCTTCCAGCTCCAAAACAACTCATCCAAAGAAGGGAAAGCAGAAAATGTGTTCTCCATATAATGCTGGCAGTGTACTCGTCGCTGTCCATACAACTTTGAAGGCATAATGAATCCCTGCTCCAAAGAATTTACAATCTAATATTGTAAGGGAGATAAAAGGGCCTTATTAACTGTGGAGTGCTACAAATAAATTAGTTTATTGAGCAAATCCGTGGAGCCCTGATTTTCTTCCCTTCGTGCTACTCCATAAGACACCTTTCAGCACGGCTTAGTTAATATGGCCCTTTATAGTACATTCACTTAAATGAGAACGTATGGTGTCGTCCAACATCTAGTAAGAAATCTTAGTAAATAATGGCTCTCTGTGACTTGCCCAGGGTTGCAATGAGAGATAGACTCTAGAGAGATAAGCACTGTGGATAATACTAGACACATGATACATAAAGCTTGGCCCCCTGCAGACGCACTTACCAGAATGCCCTCCTACTGTCTCTGTACGTTCTCCCTACCTACCAATTAGATTGTAAGCTCCTCGGAGCAGGGACTCCTCTTCCTTAATGTTACTTTTATGTCTGAAGCACTTATTCCCATGACCTGTTATTTATATTATCTGTTATTTATTTGACTACCCCGTGTATTACTACTGTGACGCGCTATGTACATGAATGGCGCTATATAAATAAAGACAAACAATACAATATAATAAACTGGGTTTGCCCAATTCAAAGACAGTAACAATACCCCTGAGTGATACCTTCACCTTCACCTTCTCCTCCCATTCCTATTATTAGTAACACAGGATGGGAAATGCATGACCGGCCCACCCTGCAGAATGAGAGGCTCTGTCTTCTGTTACAGGGGGGAAGTGACCGTATGGGCAACTCAAAAGAATAAAGAGAAATTGCAGTAGAGAGGAGGACTTTAAGGAACAAGTAAATATTCTAAGCAAAAGACTGCTACTCCTTCTGCTGCTCCTCCTGCTCCTACGGTTCCCCTTCTCCAGCCCCCGGTACCCGTGGCTGACTGGTGGTAGCGGGGGTGTTCCCCCCTTCTCTCCCCGGTCCCCCCTTCTCTCCCCGGCTGCCCGCGCATGGCGGGAGATGGAGGCGGGTGTGTTCACCCTTCTCTCCCCGGTCCCCGCTTACCCTGGCTTCCCGCGCGGGGCAGAGGTGTTCCCCCTTACTCCCCGCTTCCCCCTGGTCCCGGCTTCCCCCCAGATGCCCGCGCGTGGCGGAAGATGGAAGCGGGGGTGTTCCCCTTTCTCTCCCTGGTCCTGGCTTCCCGTGCAGGGCGGAAGATGGAAGCGGGGGTGTTCCCTCCTTCTCTCCCTGGTCCCGGCTTCCCGTGCAGGGCGGGATATGTTAACGGGGGTGTTCCCCCTTCTCTCCCTGGTCCCGGCTTCCTGTGCAGGGCGGGAGATGGTCACGGGGGGCGAGTGGGGCAGTGGTGGTGGTGCTCGATCGCGCGGCCTTTCCTCTCTTCTTCCCCCTGTCCCGTGTGTGTGTGTGTGTGTGTGTGCATGGGAGAATGTGTGTGTGTGTGTGTGTGTGTGTGTGTGTGTGTGTGTGTGTGTGTGCATGGGAGTGTGTGTGTGTGTGTGCATGGGAGAATGTGTGTGTGTGTGTGTGTGTGTAGGATACCAGAAGTGTCACCCCACCACCCAATCTCATCACCCCCCCACCCAATCACCCCATCACCCCACCCAATCACCCCGTCAGCCCACCCAATCACCCCGTCACCCCACTCAATCACCCCACCCAATCACCCTGTCACCCCACTCAATCACCCCATCACCCCACCCAATCACCCCGTCACCCCACCAAATCACCCGTCCTCCCACCCAATCACCCCACCCAATCACCCCACCCACTCAATCACCCCCCCCCCAGTCTCTCGTCCTCTGTCTCTCGCCCTCTGTCTCCCGCCCTCTGCCTCTCACCTTCTACCTCTCACCCTCTCTGCCTCTCGCCCTCTCTCTCTGCCTCTCGCCCTCTGCCTCTTGCCCTCTGTCTCTCACCCTCTGTCACTCACCCTCTGTCTCTCACCCTCTGCCTCTCACCTTCTACCTCTCACCTTCTCTCTGCCTCTCGCCCTCTCTCTCTGCCTCACGCCCTCTCTCTCTGCCTCTCGCCCTCTGTCTCTGCCTCTCGCCCTTTGCCTCTCGCCCTCTGTCTCTCACCTTCTGCCTCTCGCCCTCTGTCTCTCACCTTCTGCCTCTCACCTTCTGCCTCTCACCTTCTCTCTCTGCCTCTCGCCCTCTCTCTCTGCCTCTCGCCCTCTCTCTCTGCCTCTCGCCCTCTCTCTCTGCCTCTCGCCCTCTCTCTCTGCCTCTCGCCCTCTCTCTCTGCCTCTCGCCCTCTCTCTCTGCCTCTCGCCCTCTCTCTCTGCCTCTCGCCCTCTCTCTCTGCCTCTCGCCCTCTCTCTCTGTCTCTTGCCCTCTCTCACCCTCTCTCTCTCACCCTCTCTCTCTCACCATCTCTCTCTCACCCTCTCTCTCTCACCCTCTCTCTGTGTCTCTCTCTGTGTCTCTCACCCACACTCTATGTCTGTCTCACACCCTGGATCTGGATCTCTTATTTACCCTATATATCTTAACTGCCCTATACTACACCGAAATAACCTATACTGCTTTTTTCCAGATCTGACTTAAGCTTCATACGGAAGACATCGGAACCCCCCTAACCCAGAAGACAGGTAGGGAACACCTCCCCTCCAATGTATAACATTGCGGGAATGAGGGTACCTGGACATTGAGGGACTGCGGATCAGATAAGATCCCAGGCGGGATTGATGCTTTAGATATTGTGAAGCGGGGACGTCCAGACACTGGTTAAGGGGTTCAGGAAACTAGTCCTTCACATCTGGCTTTTATTTCTAGATCCAACATTTACACACACACATATGTAACAAGGACTAATTGTAGTATAATGTAATACAATAAATACATTTGTCAAAAACAAATGTAGGAATTTATTAAATGTATTTTATTTATATATTTTATTTTAAAGCGGGGTTGGCGGCGGGACTAGGGTTGGGGGCGGGACTAGGGGTGGATTTGGGGGTGGGACAAGGTGGCGAGTAGATTTTTTGGTTCTGGCTAGTAGATTTTTGGGTGATTTGTCAAGCACTGTATATATATGTACTAGCTGAGAGACCCGGCGTTGCCCGGGATGTAAATGAGTAATAGGTAGTATTATTTATAAATTGTGGAACAATAGGTGAGTATTTGTTGTAAAGGTTGGATAATAATATTGAAAAGAAAGATGGAAGAAAATGTAATACGATGTTGTATAAAAATGGTTTATTGTAACCACACCACAGTACAATGTATATTTTGGTGCCATAAGTGATGTAAAAATGTGAGGCGTGTGTCCTGCTAGGGTGTGAGGCGGCGGGTGGCGCGTGGGTTGTGAGTGCTGTCTGCGAGTGGGGGTCCTGCTAGGGTGTGAGGCGGCGGGTGGTGCGTGGGTTGTGAGTGCTGTCTGTGAGTGTGGGTCCTGCTAGGGTGTGAGGCGGCGGGTGGCGCGTGGGTTTTGAGTGCTGTCTGTGAGTGGGGGTCCTGCTAGGGTGTGAGGCCTAGGGTGTGAGGCGGTGGGTCAGTGATGTCGGTGCGTAGGGGCGGGAGGCAGCAGGTGTGTGTGGCGGCAGGTATGCGTCGAGTGTGGCGGGTGTCTGTTGAGTGCGTGCAGCGGCTGTGAGGCGGTGGGTGAAAGGCAGAGGCGGCCGGAGTAAGGGCGGGTGAAAGGCAGAGGCGGGGGTGGGGAGGCGGTAAGGCGGGCAGGAAGGCGAAGGGCGGCGGGAAGGGGAGGAGGGGGTGGTGGAGGGGGGCAAGGGGTGGTGGAGGGGGGCAAGGGGTGGAGGAGGGGGGCAAGGGGTGGAGGAGGGGGGCAAGGGGTTGAGGAGGGGGGCAAGGGGTGGAGGAGGGGGGCAAGGGTTAGAGGAGGGGGGTGGAAGGGTTAGAGGAGGGGGGTGTAAGGGTTAGAGGAGGGGGGTGGAAGGGTTAGAGGAGGGGGGTGGAGGGTTAGAGGAGGGGGGGAAGGGTTAGAGGAGGGGGGGAAGGGTTAGAGGAGGGGGGGAAGGGTTAGAGGAGGGGGGGAGGCGGTGGGAAGGGGGGGAGGCGGTGGGAAGGGGGGGGGAGGCGGTGGGAAGGGGGGAGGGGAGGCGGTGGGAAGGGGGGAGGGGAGGCGGTGGGAAGGGGGGAGGGGAGGCGGTGGGAAGGGGAGGGGAGGCGGTGGGAAGGGGGAGGGGAGGCGGTGGGAAGGGGGGGGAGGCGGTGGACAGGGGGGGGGCGGTGGACAGGAGGGGGGGCGGTGACAGGAGGGGGGGGCGGTGGACAGGAGGGGGGGGCGGTGGACAGGAGGGGGGGGCGGTGGACAGGAGGGGGGGGGCGGTGGACAGGAGGGGGGGGCGGTGGAAAAGGAGGGGGGGCGGTGGACAGGAGGGGGGGCGGTGGACAGGAGGGGGGGGGCGGGTGGACAGGAGGGGGGGCGGTGGACAGGAGGGGGGGGCGGTGGACAGGAGCGGTGGACAGGAGGGGGGGGAGCGGTGGACAGGAGGGGGGGGAGCGGTGGACAGGAGGGGGGGGGGGAGCGGTGGACAGGAGGGGGGGGGGAGCGGTGGACAGGAGGGGGGGGCGGTGGACAGGAGGGGGGGGGCGGTGGACAGGAGGGGGGGGGCGGTGGACAGGAGGGGGGGCGGTGGACAGGAGGGGGGGGGGCGGTGACAGGAGGGGGGGGGCGGTGGACAGGAGGGGGGGGCGGTGGACAGGAGGGGGGGGCGGTGGACAGGAGGGGGGGCGGTGGACAGGAGGGGGGGGCGGTGGACAGGTGGGGGGGGCGGTGGACAGGAGCGGTGGACAGGAGGGGGGGGGGGCGGTGGACAGGTGGGGGGGGCGGTGGACAGGAGCGGTGGACAGGAGGGGGGGGCGATGGACAGGAGGGGGGGGCGGTGGACAGGAGGGGGGGGCGGTGGACAGGAGGGGGGGGGGTGGTGGACAGGAGGGGGGCGGTGGACAGGAGGGGGGGGGCGGTGGACAGGAGGGGGGGCGGTGGACAGGAGGGGAGGGGGGGGCGGTGGACAGGGGGGGAGGGGGGGGGCGGTGGACAGGAGGGGAGGGGGGGGACGGTGGACAGGAGGGGAGGGGGGGGCGGTGGACAGGAGGGGAGGGGGGGCGGTGGACAGGAGGGGAGGGGGGGGCGGTGGACAGGGGGGGAGGGGGGGGGCGGTGGACAGGAGGGGAGGGGGGGGACGGTGGACAGGAGGGGGGGGCGGTGGACAGGGGGGAGGGGGGGGGGGCGGTGGACAGGAGGGGAGGGGGGGGACGGTGGACAGGAGGGGGGGGCGGTGGACAGGAGGGGAGGGGGGGGCAGTGGACAGGAGGGGAGGGGGGGGGCGGTGGACAGGAGGGGAGGGAGGGGCGGTGGACAGGAGGGGGGGGGCGGTGGACAGGAGGGGAGGGGGGGGGCGGTGGACAGGAGGGAGGGGGGGGGGCGGTGGACAGGAGGGGAGGGGGGGCGGTGGACAGGAGGGGGGGCGGTGGACAGGAGGGGGGGCAGTGGACAGTGGACAGGAGGGGGGACAGTGGACAGGAGGGGGGGCAGTGGACAGGAGGGGGGGGCAGTGGACAGGAGGGGGGGGCAGTGGACAGGAGGGGGGGGGCAGTGGACAGGAGGGGGGGCAGTGGACAGAGGGGGGGCAGTGGACAGGAGGGGGGCAGTGGACAGGAGAGGGGGGCAGTGGACAGGAGAGGGGGGCAGTGGACAGGAGAGGGGGGGCAGTGGACAGGAGAGGGGGGGCAGTGGACAGGAGAGGGGGGGGGCAGTGGACAGGAGAGGGGGGGCAGTGGACAGGAGAGGGGGGGCAGTGGACAGGAGAGGGGGGGCAGTGGGACAGGGAGAGGGGGGGGCGGTGGACAGGAGGGGGGGGCAGTGGACAGTGGACAGGAGGGGGGGCAGTGGACAGGAGGGGGGGCAGTGGACAGGAGAGGGGGGGCAGTGGACAGGAGAGGGGGGCAGTGGACAGGAGAGGGGGGGCAGTGGACAGGAGAGGGGGGCAGTGGACAGGAGAGGGGGGGCAGTGGACAGGAGAGGGGGGGCTGTGGACAGGAGGGGGGGGCTGTGGACAGGAGGGGGGGGCAGTGGACAGGAGGGGGGGCAGTGGACAGGAGGGAGGGCAGTGGACAGGAGGGAGGGCAGTGACACACACACACACACACACACACGTCTCAGTCCCGTGATGCGCCCTTTTTCAGTTCCGTGCGGCGCCGCAGGTGGGGGGGAGGTGGGGGAGCAACACACACGACACCTACCTGTACTTCCGGCCGCCGCCATCTCCTCACTCGGCGCCGCGAGGGAGGAAGGGGGTCCGCCATGTTACGCGCCGCGTGGCAGCCTGTTCCCCGCCGGGGAGGGAGGTGAGTGGAGAGGGAGGTGAGTGGAGCGGGAGGAGTGGTGTGTAGCGGGAGGGAGTGGTGTGTAGCGGGAGGGAGGTGAATGGAGCGCGAGGGAATGGAGCTTGAGGGAATGGAGCGCGAGGGAGGAAGGGGGTCCGCCATCTTAGGCGCCGCGTGGCAGCCTGCCTGTTCCCCCGCCGGGGACGGAATGGAGCGGGAGGGAGTGGTGTGTAGCGGGAGGAGTGGTGTGTAGCGGGAGGGAGTGGTGTGTAGCGGGATGGAGGTGAGTGGTGCGGGAGGGAGTGTAGCGGGAGGGAGGTGAGTGCGGGAGTGGAGCGGGAGGTGAGTGCGGGAGTGGTGTGTAGCGGGAGGGAGGTGAGTGTAGCGGGAGGGAGTGGTGTGTAGCGGGAGGGAGTGGTGTGTAGAGGGAGTGGAGCGGGAGGGAGGTGAGCACGGGAGGGGGGGAGGTGAGTGTGATGGGGGGGGGGAGAGGACAGGTGTGTGTGTGTTTTTTTTTTTTTTGGACCTTTGGCCCGTCACTCCGCCTCAGGCCAATGAGAGGTGTGGGGGGCGGGCCAAGGGCGTGGTGTGAGTGTGTGAGCCCAATGAGAGGTGTGCGGGGGCGGGCGGGCCAAGGGACCAATGAGATGCCGCTAGGGACGCAGACATACAGTGCTTTCAGAAATATATAGTAGATTTAAAATGAAAAAAAAAAAAGACATGTGAGAAGAAATTATTTATTAACATTGTGCAACTTTGATAAATATATTCACACGCACACACCACACACACATCACACACATCCATATACACCACACATACATATATACACACACACATATATATATATATCACACATACATATATATATATATATATCTATATATACATACATACACACACACACACACCACACATATATATACACCACACATACACATTATATATATATATATATATACACACACCACACATACACACACATATATACATATATACACACACACACACACACACACCACACATATATACACACACACCACACACACCCTGCAGCCCGTTTTTCACACACACACACACACACACACACACACACACACACACACACACACCCTGCAGCCCGTTTTTCACACACACACACACACACAACACACACACACACCCTGCAGCCCGTTTTTCACACACACCCTGCAGCCCGTTTTTCACACACACACACACACACACACACACACACACACACACACACACACACACACACACACACACACACCACACACACACCCTGCAGCCCGTTTTTCACACACACCCTGCAGCCCGTTTTTCACACACACACACACACACACACACACACACACACACACACACACACACACACACACACACACACACACACACACACACACACACACACACACACACACACACACACACACACACACACCTTGGTGCTGTCTGGTGGCTCTGCAGTTGCAATGTCGGGCAGGCTGCAGCCCCATTGGATGGGAGCGGTCACGTGACCGCTCCTCTGCTTCCCCTCAGAGGTTTTTTTTTTTTTTTTTTAAATGAGCTAGCAGCCCTTGTTTCCCGCTGCTGGCGGCCCTGATCCGGCGCCGCGGCGCACAGTTTGGGAAACACTGCTGTACCTGATTCGGCAGTCTGTGGTAGCAGACGTGAAGGTTTTGATAGCTGTGAAGCGTGGCCCCAGAGCAGGTTGAAAAGCAAAGCGTTCCCAAAACTCAGTGAGGGGTGGGACAGTGTGGAAGTATTAGGGCATTGGTGTTGGACGCAGGCCAATGAGAGGTGTGCGGGGGCGGGCATTGGACGCAGGCCAATGAGAGTCAGTGAGGGGTGGGACGCAGGCCAATGAGAGGTGTGCGGGGGCGGGCATTGGACGCAGGCCAATGAGAGTCAGTGAGGGGTGGGACGCAGGCCAATGAGAGGTGTGCGGGGGCGGGCATTGGACGCAGGCCAATGAGAGTCAGTGAGGGGTGGGACAGTGTGGCATTGGTGTTGGACGTAGGCCAATGAGAGGTGTGCTGGGGCGGGCATGGCCTGAGCAGGAGTGACAGGCCCAAGGTCCAATGCGATTGACCCTTGGGACGCAGACATACAGTGATTTCACAAATATATAGTAGATATATATATACAGGCATACCCCACATTAACATACGCAATGGGACCGGAGCATGTATGTAAAGCGAAAATGTACTTAAAGTGAAGCCCTCCCTTTTTCCCACTTATCGATGCATGTACTGTATGGCAATCATCATATACGTGCATAACTGATGTAAATAACGCATGTGTAACAGGCTCTATAGTCTCCCCGCTTGCGCACAGCTTCGGTACAGGTAGGGAGCCGGTATTGCAATTCAGGACGTGCTGACAGGCGCATGCGTGAACTGCCGTTTGCATATTGGGCGACATGTACTTACTCGCGAGTGTACTTAAAGTGAGTGTCCTTAAAGCGGGGTATGCCTGTATATGAATATATATATATATATATATATATATATATTCATATACAGGCATACCCCGCTTTAAGGACACTCACTTTAAGTACACTCGCGAGATATATATATATATATATATATATATATATATCTATATATATATATATACACAGTTAGGTCCGGAAATAATTGGAGACTGACACAATTTTCATAATTTTGGCTCTGTACCACAATGGATTTGAAATGAAACAACCGAGATGCCATAGAAGTACAGACTTTCAGCTTTAATTCAAGGGGTTGAACAAAACTATCATATAAAACATTTAGGAATTGCAACCATTTTCATACACAGTCCCCTTATTTCAGGGGCTCAAATGTAATTGGACAAATTAACACAATCATAAATACATTTTTCATTTTTAATACTTTGTCGAGAATTCTTTGCAGGCATTGACTGCTTGAAGTCTGGAACGCATGGACATCACCAAACGTTGAGTTTCCTCCTTTGTGATGCTTTGCCAGACCTTTACTGCAGCTGTCTTCAGTTGTTGTTTGTTCGTGGGTATTTCTGCCTTAAGTTTTGTCTTCAGCACATGAAGTGCATGCTCGATCGGGTTGAGATCAGGTGATTGACTCGGCCATTGCAGAATATTCCACTTCTTTGCCTTAAAAAACTCCTGGGTTTCTTTCGCAGTATGTTTTGGGTCATTGTCCATCTGTAAAGTGAAGCGCCGTCCAATCAACTTCGCTGAATTTGGCTGAATATGAGCAGACAATATATCCCTATACACTTCAGAATTCATCCTGCTGCTTCTGTCTTCTTTCATATCATCAATAAACACTAGTGACCCAGTGCCATTGTAAGCCATGCATGCCCATGCCATCACACTGCCTCCACCGAGATTTACAGATGATCTGGTAAGCTTCGGATCATGAGCCGTTCCAAGCCTTCTCCATACTTTTTTCTTCCCATCATTCTGGTACAGGTTGATCTTAGTTTCATCTGTCCAAAGAATGCTGTTCCAAAACTGGGCTGGCTTTTTTAGATATTGTTTGGCAAAGTCTAATCTGGCCTTTCTATTCTTGAGGTTTATGAATGGTTTGCACCTTGTGGTGAACCCTCTGTATTTGCTCTCGTGAAGTATTTTCTTTATGGTAAACTTGGTTAATGATATGCCTACCTCCAGGAGAGTGTTCTTCACTTGGCTTGCTGTTGTAAAGGGGTTTTTCTTTAAAATAGAAAGGATCCTACAATCATCCACCACTGTTGTCTTCCGTGGACGTCCAGGCCTTTTTGTTTTGCAGAGCCCACAGTGCGTTATTTTTTTCTCAGAATGTACCAAACTGTTGATTTGGCCGCTCCTAATGTTCCTCCTATCTCTCTGATGGGTTTTCTTTTTTTTGCAGCTTAAGGATGCCCTGTTTCACTTGCATTGAGAGCTCCTTTGACCGCAAGTTGTGGGTTCTCAGCAACAGCTTCCAAATGTGAATGCCACACCTGGAATCAACTCCAGACCTTTTCCCTGCTTAATTGATGATGAAATAATGAAGGAATAGCCCACACCTGTCCATGAAACAGCTTTTGAGTCAATTGTCCAATTACTTTTGGTCCCTTGAAAAAGAGGGGGCTACATATTAAAGAGATTAATTCCTAAACCCTTCCTCCAACATGGATGTGAATACCCTTAAATTAAAGCTGATAGACTGCACTTTAAGCCCATATTCATTATTTAACTGTAACTTGAATTTATTTTGGTACACAGCCGAAATAACAAAACTTGTATCAGTGTCCAATTATTTCTGGACCTAACTGTATGTATATGAAAAGATTACAGTGCCGCAAAAGATGATACCAGGACAACCAAGGGTTAATATCAAATTATATCGAATAAATTATAAATATGAAAAAATATAAAAAAACACAGATATTAAGACAGAAACTATTACTAGATATATATTCTAATGGATGGGTGTATAGGATAGCAAGTGAAACAACAGGAACCAGATAACAATTGCACTAACGAGACCAACAAACATACAATGCCACCAAGAGGGAAAGGAGGGGACAGTGAAAGGGAAGAAACAAGGGGATCAAATGTATGCCACGAAAAATAAAAATGAGAAAAAACCCAAATGGACTGGTAAAAACGCTGGAGACTCCAGGCAGCACCCCGCTGGTTACAACCACCGCCCCCGTGAATCAAAAAAACAAAAGAGGAAAGCGCGGGCTCCATAGCGCAGATCAATAAAAAAGGGATTCATTCGAACACAGTAAAATAAGCAACTCACAATGGTTGCTAGGACAAGCGCATTCAAGGACTGTAGCAAAGGCCATGCAGAAATGTAGCAGCCAGATTGGCAAGCCGTGATCTGGACCTCATGGACGAATGAAGGGTGATGACCTACTCACCTGATGAAGTTGCAGTGCATGACGTGACAAAACGCGTAGGGATCTTTTGTTTGAGGACGGTTTTCAGAGGAGCATATATGAAATGGGTGCTCCAATAGTCTCGGAAATATGTTCATTAAATCTCCATCAAGAATAACATGGAATCATGGCTTTTCTTATTAGTAGTGGGTATACTACTAGGTGAGTAACAATAAATTCACTTTCTTGAGCCTCCTGAAGGAAAAGGGAAATTATGTTCTCACCTCGCTGCACCTCATTGGAGACAATAATGTAATAAAGTCCAAAAAACATACCAAAGTTTGTAGTAACTTTTTTCATCAATCTTTAGAAATCTTCTCCATATCTTACCCACGCCCAAGGCCAGAAAAATTCCTTGAAGTCGTGTCCAGCCGCAGGTAAGGATCAGTACAGCAGGAACAAATGTAAAAAATATATGAAGCAACGCACTGCCCAGAAAAATCGGGAAACAGGTGGTACAAAAATATAAAGACTTTATTGCCCAACCAACAAACACAAAAGGAGGTGTGAATCCTCCTACGCGTTTCACACCAAATGTGCTTTATCAAGGATTTGATAGGGAGCCAGGAGAGGGATTTCAGCAGGGGATACGCTGAGACAGATTTAGGAAAGACTAGAGTGATTCTGGCAGAAGTGTTTAGGATAGATTGTAGGGGAGACAGGTGAGAGGCAGGAAGGCCGAACAGCAGGAGGTTACAGTAATCGAGACGGGAGAGAATGAGGGCCTGTGTCAGAGTTTTTGCAGTCGAGCAACAGAGGAAAGGGCGTATCTTTGTGATATTGCGGAGGAAAAACTGATAGTGCTATCTTTGAATGTGAAAAGAGAATGTGAGAGAGAAGTCGAGTGTGACCCATAGGCAGCGTGCTTGGGGTACTGGGGGAATGATAGTACTTCCAACAGTAATGTGGAGGAGAAAATAGGGCCAGGTTTGGGAGGAAGTATGAGGAGCTCTGTTTTTGCCATGTTATGTTGAAGTCGGTGGATGGCCAATCAGGATGATATAGTAGAGAGACATTCAGAAACTTTAGTCTGTACAGCAGGTGTAAGGTCAGGGGTAGAAAAGTACATTTGTGCAGGGCCATCTTAACAACATTAGGGGCCCCCGGGCAAAGCAGTGCACGGGGCCCTGCCTACACAATCACTTACATGAATAAAATTGTAAATTAACGAGGTCAGGGAACAGTCCACACGTGTAGTTTCAGGATAAATGAAAACGTTCAGTGGCTTTATTTCTCCACAGCAACATAACATGCGGGTACACTGTCCCTTTAAGCAAATAAATCCTGCTCCACGTTGGGAGAAAACTGACTAACACAGCAGTCCTAGCTAGCAGGCTGGCTGGCTAAACCATACCCAAACCGTAAGAGTCTTTTTAAGCAGTCATGCAAACAAATGAAACAAATCTTACTTTGGCTGCAGTAAGTAGTGCTGTATCCTTCTGGCTAGCAGCACATCTATCCATGTGCTCTCATCTGAGACAGGCAGCTACTGTTGGTAACAAGATCCTTTATGTACCTTGCTGGCTCTCAGGTGTCAGCTTACATCATGATTAGCTAGCTTCCACCTGAGTTAACCCTTATGAGTGCTGGATGAAGCACTCAGACATATGTTTCCCAGGCATAACTGATAGGGGTTGACTTCACCCTGTCACTTACCTCCCCTGTTTGTGTGTGGCTAGTGTCCCACACGGCTGAAGCCCGACCCTCCACTCCTCTTGGCAAAAAATCAGCATTTCCATGGTCTTTTCCAGGTCTATGCTGAATATCAAAAGAGAAGGGTTGGAGGGCCATATACCACCTGGTCAACCTTGGATTTGTGTCCTTCATGGTGTTTAACCACTTCAAGGGTGCATGGTCAGTGACCAGGGTAAAGTGTACTCCGGCGACATAATGTCTCAAGGCCTCAATTGCCCATTTTACAGCGAGGCACTCCTTCTCAATAACGGAATACCTCACTTCCCTTGGGAACAGCTTCCGGCTGATGAACAGTATGGGGTGCTCAACACCATCAAATTGCTGAGAGCACTGCTCCCAGTCCTACCCCTGAGGCATCCGTCTGGATGATGAAGGGCTCTTTAAAATCTGGGCTCCGAAGAGCGGGGCCCTCTGACAGGCACTTTTTTAGCATGTCAAAGGCGTCTTGGCACTCCCAAGACCATTTAACTTGGGTCGGGGCACTCTTTTTTGTCAGATCTGTTAGGGGTGCAGATATTTCTGAAAAATTGGGGATAAACCGCTGGTAATACCCTGCTAACCCCAAAAGGGAGCGGACCTGTGTCTTTGTCTGTGGGGTGGGGACTTCCTTTATGGCGGCCACCTTGCTAGCTAGTGGCCTTACTATCCCTTCCCCAACGGCATAGCCCAAGTACTTTGTAGTGGATTTACCCAGGGCACATTTTTTTGGATTTGCAGTGAGCCCTGCTTCTCATAAGGATGTTAGGACTGCCCTTAACCTTTTTATATGAGACTGCCAGTGTCTGCTATAGATGACAATGTCATCCAAGTAGGCCGCGGCATATGCCCTATGGGGTCGTAGTACCTTGTCCATTAACCTTTGGAATGTGGCTGGAGCCCCATGTACCCCAAATGGCATAGTGACGAATTGGTATAACCCGAGAGGGGTGGCGAAGGCAGTTTTGCATTTGGATTCTTCCGCTAGAGGTATCTGCCAATATCCTTTCGTGAGATCTAGGGTAGAGATATACTCTGCTTTCCCAAGCGAGTCAAGCAATTCATCCACCCTAGGCATTGGATATGCATCAAATCTGGATACAGCATTTACCTTTCGCAGATCCACGCAAAACCTCACCTTCCCATCTGGTTTAGGGACCAACACGATAGGGCTACACCATTCGCTGTGGGACTCCTCGATCACGCCCAATTCCAACATGTCTATTATCTCCCTCTCTACCAGGTCTTTTCGGCCCTCTGGCAATCTATAGGGACGGGACCATACTTTTACGCCAGGTTCTGTCTCAATCCTATGGGACACTAAATTAGTCTGCCCTGGCAGCTCCGAAAAAACATAATTCTAGTAGGTCTGACCTTTGTTCCGTTGTTAACTGCCCTCCCATGGGAACCTGATGGTCATTGTACGTACTACACTTTGGAAGCTGCGGACCCAAATCCGTCTCTCCTTCCCAAGGGTGGATGAACAGCGATCTCATCGTTTTCCAGGGTTTCAGGAGGTTCATGTGGTAGATTTGTTTACCCTTCCTGGACCCTGGTTGAGAGATCTCATAGTTCACCTCCCCGGTGCGGCGGAGAACTTGGAAAGGACCCTGCCACTTCGCAAGGAGTTTACTCTCTGATGTCGGTAGTAGTAGCATCACTTGGTCCCCAGGTTGGAAGACCCTCAAGCGAGCATTCTGGTTGTACTGCCTTTCTTGACGTTCTTGAGCAGATTTGAGGTTTTCCTTAGCAAACCGACCTATCATGTCTAGGCGATTTCTAAGGTCTATGACATACTGAAGGGTATTCTTGGAGGGGGAGGGCTCCTCCTCCTAGGATTCCTTCAGTAGGTCGAGAATACCCCGAGGTTGGCGTCCATATAGGAGCTCAAACGGGGAGAAGCCTGTAGATGATAGGGGAACTTCTCGTACCGCAAACAACAGGAAAGGGAGAAGTTCATCCCAAGCTCGCTTTTCAGTGTCCACAAACTTCCTAAGCATGGTTTTTAAAGTACGGTTAAACCTCTCTACCAATCCATCAGTCTGAGGATGGTAGACTGAGGTCCGGACGGATTTTACCTCCAATAACTTCAGGACATCCTGCATTAACTTTGCCATGAAATTTGTTCCCTGGTCAGTTAACATTACTTGGGGAAGTCCTACCCTAGAGAACAGTTCTAACAGCCTGTGAGCAACCTGTTTAGCAGTGGCTGATCTCAGAGGGAAGGCCTCAGGATATCTGGTGGCATAATCTACAACAACGAGTATAAATTTATGTCCCTTTGCAGAGGGTTCTAAAGGTCCGACCAGATCTACCCCAATTCTCTCGAATGGGACGGCTACCAAGGGCAGAGGAACCAAGGGAGCCGGCTTCTGTCCTTTTTGGCTAGTTAACTGGCATTCAGGACATGTCTCACATAGTTTCATGATGTCACCATGTATGCCTGGCCAGTAAAACCGGGACGAGATGCGGTCCGTGGTTTTATCTCTGCCCAAATGACCACCCCATGGGAGAGTATGGGCTAGGGTGAACACCGTTTTAATCAACCCTTTAGGGACTAGCATCTGTCGAATGACCTCCCCTGTTTGTGTAACCTTATTCACACGATATAGAATGTCATTTAACAGTTCAAAATGTGGAAACACTCTTACACCTTGCTCGTCCATTATCTTGTTGTTGACCTGTACCACCTTCTCATATTGTCTAGCCAGAGCTGGGTCCTCCCTCTGCCTCTGACGGAAGTCAGGAAGGTCCAGGGCTGGCAAAATTCCCGTATCTATCTGTTCCCCACCCTGGTCATCCCCGGCCATGACCGGCAGTCCTTTGGGCTGACTAATGTTACCAAGCGTCCCAGCCTTTCTTAACCAGTCCTCTTTTTCCGCACGTCTCTGTTTACGTGTCTTTGGGACATGGTGTCTACAGGGAAAAATCTCTGGGGAAAAAGGGAACAAGTCTCCGGGCTTCTCCGGTACCAGAGAAGTAGGCTCCGTAGGAGTAGGGGCCAACAATGTTTCAAGGTAGGGCCAGTCTCGGCCAAGTAGAACAGGAGCAGGTAGCCAGGGAGCAACTCCCACTAGTAGGCTAGCCTCTTGATCCTGGATACGCAGTAGAACGTTCGCCGTTGGGTATCTCTTTGTGTCCCCATGGATACACTCGATATTCCAAGGAGAGTCATAAGATAGTCTATTGCTTGGAATTAGGCCCTCTAGGATCAGGGTTTTTCCAGAGCCAGAGTCCAGTATGGCGTTTACTTTTGTCCCCTCCAGAGATGCTGGGACTAACCACAGATTGTGGTCCCCTCGGAGACAAGCTGTGGCAGTGGTTCTGCCATATGAACAGTCCATCTCATCATCTCCTGAATCCGCAACCTCGGTCGTCAGCGGAAGCTCTCGACGGGGCTCGGTGTTTGGACCTCTCCACTGTTGGATGGGGTCCTCCCTTCTGGTTGGTGGGGTTATCCTCTCCACCGGGTGGGTGACAGGAGTCCAGGTTCTCGGGGAATACTGTGGGTGGCGGCCTCCCTTGAGTGATCCAGTGGCCTCGGACCCAGGATGGGCGTCTCTGCGGGAGTTTGTACCAGGAACCCTCCGAGATGGGAAAGGGTCTTCCGATCGGGTTGACTGGATCTCCTGAGCTGGCGGGTTGTAGACCCCTCGATTGTCTGCTCTCCTGCCTCTAGCATCACCGGAAACAACTGGTGTTTGCACCGGCCGTTCCCAGCTATCCTGTTGGGTGTCGTCGCCCAGGAAGTTTTCCACCAAGCGGACCGCTGAATTCAGGGAAAATGCAGCGTGTCTTTTTACCCAGGAGCGGAAGGAGGGGGGCAGTATCTGTATGAACTGCTCGAGCACAAACTGTTAAAGGATCTCTGCCTTGTCATGTTTTTCCGGTTGTATCCACCTGGTACATAAGTCTACTAAGCGGTGGGCTACGACCCGGGGTCTGTCTCTGTTTGTATATTTGACTGTCCGGAACCGCTGTCGGTAGGTCTCTGGAGTGAGGCCTAGGCGATCCAGAATAGCAGCCTTTAGTTGCTGATAGTCCATGGCCTCGTCTGCTGGAAGAGCCTGGTAGGCTGCCTGAGCTTCCCCTATGAGGAGTGGAGCCAGAGTCATTACCCAGCGATCAACTGTCCAGCCATGGGCCGTGGCTACCTTTTCAAAAGTGAGGAGAAATGCCTCTGGGTCTTCGTTTGGCTTCATTTTATGCAGCATCACCGGTGGGTTATTTGGAATCCCTGGTCTGCCTGGGGCTGGGCCTTCGGCCAGCAATTGGAGTAGCTTTTCCTCTCGCCGGGCCTGTCGCTCATCTTGCTGGGCCTGTCGCTCATCTTGCTGGGCCTGTCGCTCAGCTTGCTGGGCCTGTTGCTCAGCTTGTTTCTTTGCTAACTGGAGCTGTTGCTCAAGGAACTGAGAAAAAATTGTCTCCATTTTTTTTTTCCGTCTGTGTGTGTGTGTGGCCCTTCAGATACAAGGCCCGTCCAACATCCCACTTCTCACACCACCTGTGGCAGGACGGCCTGTAGCCGAGGTCAGGGAACAGTCCACACGTGTAGTTTCAGGATAAATGAAAACGTTCAGTGGCTTTATTTCTCCACAGCAACATAACATGCGGGTACACTGTCCCTTTAAGCAAATAAATCCTGCTCCACGTTGGGAGAAAACTGACTAACACAGCAGTCCTAGCTAGCAGGCTGGCTGGCTAAACCATACCCAAACCGTAAGAGTCTTTTTAAGCAGTCATGCAAACAAATGAAACAAATCTTACTTTGGCTGCAGTAAGTAGTGCTGTATCCTTCTGGCTAGCAGCACATCTATCCATGTGCTCTCATCTGAGACAGGCAGCTACTGTTGGTAACAAGATCCTTTATGTACCTTGCTGGCTCTCAGGTGTCAGCTTACATCATGATTAGCTAGCTTCCACCTGAGTTAACCCTTATGAGTGCTGGATGAAGAACTCAGACATATGTTTCCCAGGCATAACTGATAGGGGTTGACTTCACCCTGTCACATACCTCCCCTGTTTGTGTGTGGCTAGTGTCCCACACGGCTGAAGCCCGACCCTCCACTCCTTCTCTTGACAAAAAATCAGCATTTCCATGGTCTTTTCCAGGTCTATGCTGAATATCAAAAGAGAAGGGTTGGAGGGCCATATACCACCTGGTCAACCTTGGATTTGTGTCCTTCATGGTGTTTAACCACTTCAAGGGTGCATGGTCAGTGACCAGGGTGAAGTGTACTCCGGCGACATAATGTCTCAAGGCCTCAATTGCCCATTTTACAGCGAGGCACTCCTTCTCAATAACGGAATACCTCACTTCCCTTGGGAACAGCTTCCGGCTGATGAACAGTATGGGGTGTTCAACACCATCAAATTGCTGAGACAGCACTGCTCCCAGTCCTACCCCTGAGGCTTCCGTCTGGATGATGAAGGGCTCTTTAAAATCTGGGTTCCGAAGAGCGGGGCCCTCTGACAGGCACTTTTTTAGCATGTCAAAGGCGTCTTGGCACTCCCAAGACCATTTAACTTGGGTCGGGGCACTCTTTTTTGTCAGATCTGTTAGGGGTGCAGATATTTCTGAAAAATTGGGGATAAACCGCCGGTAATACCCTGCTAACCCCAAAAGGGAGCGGACCTGTGTCTTTGTCTGTGGGGTGGGGACTTCCTTTATGGCGGCCACCTTGCTAGCTAGTGGCCTTACTATCCCTTCCCCAACGGCATAGCCCAAGTACTTTGTAGTGGATTTACCCAGGGCACATTTTTTTGGATTTGCAGTGAGCCCTGCTTCTCTTAAGGATGTTAGGACTGCCCTTAACCTTTTTATATGAGACTGCCAGTGTCTGCTATAGATGACAATGTCATCCAAGTAGGCCGCGGCATATGCCCTATGGGGTCGTAGTACCTTGTCCATTAACCTTTGGAATGTGGCTGGAGCCCCATGTACCCCAAATGGCATAGTGACGAATTGGTATAACCCGAGAGGGGTGGCGAAGGCAGTTTTGCATTTGGATTCTTCCGCTAGAGGTATCTGCCAATATCCTTTCGTGAGATCTAGGGTAGAGATATACTCTGCTTTCCCAAGCGAGTCAAGCAATTCATCCACCCTAGGCATTGGATATGCATCAAATCTGGATACAGCATTTACCTTTAGCATATCCACGCAAAACCTCACCTTCCCATCTGGTTTAGGGACCAACAAGCAATTGGAGTAGCTTTTCCTCTCGCCGGGCCTGTCGCTCATCTTGCTGGGCCTGTCGCTCATCTTGCTGGGCCTGTCGCTCAGCTTGCTGGGCCTGTTGCTCAGCTTGTTTCTCTGCTAACTGGAGCTGTTGCTCAAGGAACTGAGAAAAAATTGTCTCCATTTTTTTTTTCTTTTCCGTCTGTGTGTGTGTGTGTGGCCCTTCAGATACAAGGCCCGTCCAACATCCCACTTCTGACACCACCTGTGGCAGGACGGCCTGTAGCCGAGGTCAGGGAACAGTCCACACGTGTAGTTTCAGGATAAATGAAAACGTTCAGTGGCTTTATTTCTCCACAGCAACATAACATGCGGGTACACTGTCCCTTTAAGCAAATAAATCCTGCTCCACGTTTGGAGAAAACTGACTAACACAGCAGTCCTAGCTAGCAGGCTGGCTGGCTAAACCATACCCAAACCGTAAGAGTCTTTTTAAGCAGTCATGCAAACAAATGAAACAAATCTTACTTTGGCTGCAGTAAGTAGTGCTGTATCCTTCTGGCTAGCAGCACATCTATCCATGTGCTCTCATCTGGGACAGTCAGCTACTGCTGGTAACAAGATCCTTATCTACCTTGCTGGCTCTCAGGTGTCAGCTTACATCATGATTAGCTAGCTTCCACCTGAGTTAACCCTTATGAGTGCTGGATGAAGTACTCAGACATATGTTTCCCAGGCATAACTGATAGGGGTTGACTTCACCCTGTCACATATTCATAAAACAATCTTTTATATAACTTTTACAATACCTCACAAGAGAAACATCGCTTTGCTACAACAGCAGTACAGTGAAAAAACTCAACCTGTACCACCGTTTTTATCTGAAGAAATATCAGTATATACTTCTAACCTATGCAGACAGTCACTGGTATATACTTCTAACCTATGCAGACTGCCGCTCCCAGCCTCCCACGCGCTCACTGGCAGCAGCAGGCACCGGAAGTGCTGCGCTGCTAGGCTGCGAGCGGTTGTGACGCGAGCCGGGTGCCGGGCGGGCGGAGAGCGAGCAAAGCCAGGGTTCCACTTCCGGGCAGGGGAGAGTGAGCAGAGCCGGGGTGCCGGGCGGGGTGAGTGCGAGCCGGGGTGCCGGGCGCCGCGGCGGGGGGAGAGCGAGCCCTCCTAGCTAGACTTAGAACGGAGATTTTACATTTTAGCATTGGTGGGTAGGGATGCCAGGTGGCTTGTCCAAAAATACTGGACACAATGGTAAAAGTTGTGACGCCCCCAATACATATATATATATATATATATATATATATATATATATATATATATATATATATATTAAAAACATGCTCCCGAATACATATAAAATATACCCCTACCACCCCCATATATTAAATATACTCCTTCCACCCCCATATATATTAAATATACCCCTACCATCCCCATATATTAAATATACCCTTACAACCCCCATATATATTAAATATACCTCCACCTCCCCAATACATATAAAATATACCCCCACCACCCCAATACATATAAAATATACCCCCACCACCCCAATACATATAAAAATATACCCCCACCACCCGAATACATACAAAATATACCTCACCACCCATATACATATAAAATATACCCCCACCACCCCCATATATATTAAATATACCCCACCACCCCATATATATTAAATATACTCCTACCACCCCAATACATATAAAATATGCCCTCACCTCCCCAATACATATAAAATATGCCCCCACCACCCCAATACATATAACATATAACATATACCCCCACCACCCCCATATATATAAAATATGCCCGCACCACCCCAATACATTATAAAATATCTCCCACCTCCCTAATACATATAAAATATGCCCCCACCTCCCCAATACATATAAAATATGCCCCCACCTCCCCAATACATATAACATATCCCCCCACCTCCTCAATACATATAACATATCCCCCCACCTCCTCAATACATATAAAATATACCCCCACCACCCCAATACATATAAAATATACCCCCAACTCCCCAATACATATAAAATATACCCCCACCACCCCAATACATATAAAATATACCCCCCACCACCCCAATACATATAAAAATATACCCCCACCACCCGAATACATACAAAATATACCCCACCACCCATATACATATAAAATATACCCCCACCACCCCCATATATATTAAATATACCCCACCACCCCATATATATTAAATATACTCCTACCACCCCAATACATATAAAATATGCCCCCACCTCCCCAATACATATAAAATATGCCCCCACCACCCCAATACATATAACATATACCCCCACCACCCCCATATATATAAAATATGCCCCCACCACCCCAATACATTATAAAATATCTCCCACCTCCCTAATACATATAAAATATGCCCCCACCTCCCCAATACATATAAAATATGCCCCCACCTCCCTAATACATATAAAATATACCCCCACCTCCCCAATACATATAAAATATACCCCCACCTCCCCAATACATATAACATATCCCCCCACCTCCTCAATACATATAACATATCCCCCCACCTCCTCACTACATATAAAATATACCCCCACCTCCTCAATACATATAAAATATACCCCCACCACCCCAATACATATAAAATATACCCCCACCTCCCCAATACATATAAAATATACCCCACCACCCCAATACATATAAAATATACCCCCCCACCCCAATACATATAAAAATATACCCCCACCACCCGAATACATACAAAATATACCCCACCGCCCATATACATATAAAATATACCCCCACCACCCCATATATATTAAATATACCCCACCACCCCATATATATTAAATATACTCCTACCCCCCCAATACATATAAAATATGCCCCCACCTCCCCAATACATATAAAATATGCCCCCACCACCCCAATACATATAACATATACCCCCACCACCCCCATATATATAAAATATGCCCCCACCACCCCAATACATTATAAAATATCTCCCACCTCCTTAATACATATAAAATATGCCCCCACCTCCCCAATACATATAAAATATGCCCCCACCTCCCTAATACATATAAAATATACCCCCACCTCCCCAATACATATAACATATTCCCCCACCTCCCCAATACATATAACATATCCCCCCACCTCCTCAATACATATAAAATATACCCCCACCACCCCAATACATATAAAATATACCCCCACCTCCCCAATACATATAAAATATACCCCCACCTCCCCAATACATATAAAATATACCCCCACCACCCCAATACATATAAAATATACCCCCACCTCCCCAATACATATAACATATCCCCCCACCTCCCCAATACATATAACATATACCCCCACCCAGTGTTCGACAAACCTATACATTTGCTCGCCCCGGGCGAGTGGATTTAACCCCCGGGCAAGTAAATATTGGCCCAAGCAGCACACGTTTGGTACTAGGTGGCGAGTAGATTTTTTTGTGTGGCGAGTAGATTTTTTGGTGATTTGTCAACCACTGCCCCCACCACCCCAATACATTAAAAAATATGCCCCCACCTCCCCAATACATACAAAATATACCCCCACCACCCCAATACATATAAAATATCCCCCCACCTCCCCAATACATATAAAATATCCCCCCACATTGTCCTTACCTTATCTCCGGCAGGACACAGGCAGCACAGGAATATGTCTCTGGCCCGCCGGGGTGTGGGCCCCGCCCCCGCTGTCCTCTGATTGGCTGTCCTCTACACCAATCAGGGACAGCACGCCGGTCCTCCTTGCTCTGCCCAGCCACTGTCCCGGCCCTCCCCCTCTCAGCACTTAATGCTCCCCTGCCCTCGCGCTGCCACTGCCGCAACAATTTTATACCGGAGGACAGGCAGCAGAATTACCGGGTGAAAACCGGACACCTGGCAACCCTATGGTGGGCACGCATGGGCTGGGCACGTGGGGTCCCCCTCAGCTGTGGGGCCCCCGGGCAACTGCCCAGCGTGCCCATATGTTAAGACGGCCTGCATTTGTGTGTCATCAGCAAAGAGGTGATATTTAAACCCAAGAGATGTGATTAGGTCACCTAGAGAGAGTGTGTAAAGAGAAAAGAGAAGAGGTCCCAGGACAGAGCCCTAGGGTACCCCCACAGAAAGATCAATAGAGGAGGAGGTGTTAGCAAGAGAGACACTGAAAGTACGATGGGAGAGGTAAGAGGAGATCCAGGATAGAGCTTTGTTACGAATGCCAAGAGTATGGAGAATATAAAGGAGGAGAGGGTGGTCCACAGTATCAAATACTGCAGAGAGGCCGAGTAAGATGAGCAGAGTGTAATGACCTCTGTCTTTGGCAGCATGGAGGTCATTTGTTATTTTAGTGAGGGCTGTTTCAGTGGAGTGAGCAGTGCGGAAGCCAGATTGTAGAGGGTCTGAGAGAGAATAGGTGTTGAGAAAGTGGAGCAAGCGTGAGAATACAAGACATTCAAGGAGTTTAGAGGCAAAAGGCAGGAGGGAGACAGGTCGACAGTTAGAAAGACAGGTAGGGTCAAGCTTGCTGTTTTTGAGTAATGGTATGACTGTTGCATGTTTGAAGGAAGAGGGAAAAGTTCCAGAGTAGAGGGAGGAGTTAAAAATGTGTGTGAGCGTAGGGATTATAGAAGGAGCAAGAGGTTTTAGGAGATGGGAGGGAATGGGGTCAAGAGGGCAGATGGTAAAGGGAGAAGAGGAGATCAGCAACGATATATCCTCCTCTGTGACTGCAGAAAAAGAGTCAAGGAATGCAGGAGGAGAGTTAGGAAGAGGTGTAGGATGGGAGGAGGATACAGGGGACAGTCTGACGTATGGATTCCGCCTTTTCTTTGAAATAGTCGGCAAGTCCTGAGGTGAGATGAAGGAAAAGAACAGGCAGCAGAGGGTGGTCTGAGTAGGGAGTCAAAGGTAGAGAAGAGTCCACGTGCATTAGACTTGTGCGTGTTGATTAGTGAAGAAAAGTAGGTTTGTTTAGCTTGAGAGAGGGCAGAGTTGAAACAGGATAGCACAAATTTGTAGTGAAGGAAGTCTGCAAGAGTGTGAGATTTCCTCCAGAGGTGTTCAGAGGAATGAGTGCAGGAATACAGCATGCGCGTGTGGGAATTTAGCCAGGGTCTGGGGTTCAAAGGGCGAGAACGGCAGAGAAAAAGCGGGGCATGTAGAGAGGAGGATAAGGCAGAGTTGTAGTTCCTGATAAGATTGTCAGGGTCTGTAGCAAAGCTGAGACAGGAGAGGGAGGAGCGTAAAGTGGACTCAAAAGCTGGTAGTTAATAGAGCGCAGGTCGCTGCAGAGACGAGGGGTAGATGGAGGTGGAGAAGGGGAGAAGCGAGATAGAGAGAATGAGATGAGGTGACGGTCAGAGAGAGGAAAAGGGGAAAAGGGGAAATGGAGAAATCAGAGAGAGAAAACTTTTTAATGAAAACCAGGTCTAGGAAGTGGCCATCCTTGTGGGTGCTGGCCGCAGTTCACTGTTGAAGGTTAGAGAGAGAAAGCGGGAAGCCCAAGGGAGAGAGGGGTCATCAATATGGCAGTTGAAGTCCCCAAGAAGAAGAACAGTGGCGTCTGAGGAGAGAAAGAGCCAGGATTTAAAGTGAGAGAGAAAGACAGAAGGGGGATGAGAAGAGGTAGGTGGGCGATGTGCTATACGTAGTTGTTCGAGTTGATCATGTACAGTCGCGGCCCCTATTATTCTCCAACATTACCGCATTTTTCCGGGATTTTTTTTCTTATGCCACGCACTTTACCGCGTTCATGCCGCATTCTGACCGCATTCATACCGCATTCATGTTGCATTCAGAGCCGAGGTTGATGTGTTTTTTGAGAATGGTTCGGATTTAATAGGTTGCAATTCTTCGCGTATCCGCCAGATGGCAGATATTCATGAATTGTAATGCGCATGCGCTTCAGTAATGTGTCGACTTGCAGGTGTTTCGTTTAAAAAGATACCACAGTGGTCTATTGTAAATTGGCCTTGGGACTGAAGGAAGAGGTTACAATAATGTATCAATTTAGGCTTTTCATATTAAAGAAAGACAAAGACCAGTTTCTGGTCTGGTTATTGTCCAGAGAGTCCCGCAGCCATGAGTGCACAAGTGCAGCCCGTGTTCCAAAAACCTGACAGAACGTACGCTTATTTAATATGGGCCGCGATTAATGCAACAGATGATAAGATGGCAACAGTTGTTCAAATTTATCAGTATTTTATCGAAAACTATGACTTTTTACAAATTTTCGCCAGAGCCTCATGCTCATGTGTGGAAGCGTGCAATAAGGAAAAAGTTATGTAGCAATCCATGCTTTTTTCGTATTGATCCCGATGTTATTGGAGGGTATTGGTGTGTATCACTGGGTTTTTCCCGTATGTATGATCATGCAGACGGCAAAAGGCGAAAGGTCGTGTTAAAACCAACTAAGAAACGTCAGTCGCTGGCAAGCAATGCGCCAGCACCAGCACCGGCTTCCAATAACGGTCCGACCGTCAGTGACAACCCTTGCTGTCTGTCCACGCACGGATACCTGCAGCCTGAGCTGGATTTTGCGTACAGTTTCGAGCAAGCTTGCATGTACCTAAGCGGTTTCCTGCCTCATCAGCTGACTACAGGTGTAGTAGTCCCGCTGTCACCTGTCAACGACGTGTATGATCAAGAATACGGGACTGGCAGTGGCCCGGCGCCAGCTGATTGGGAAATTCAATGATGAGTAATGTTGCCGTATTTTATTCTGTTTTTTTTTATTTTGAAAATATCAATATCAGTGCGATTCAAAAGTCAAGCGATTCTCCTGTAAGCAATATCATTGGCTGAGCGGCTTCTACAGTACTGTACTGCACAATTGGTGAAAAGCTAGGAGCATGCGCATTGGAACCTTCTTGAAACGCATATGCGTGTCATCACATCGACGATAGGTGCATGCGCATGTGAACAGGGGACTGACCATTACAGTAAAACTTTTACTTTTGTTTTTCCTCAGAAAAGAAAACTTTGTAATCTCATGCGGAAAACGGCCAATGGAGGGATTTCGATGGATAATATCGCTTTGTGTTATATTGCCTGCACATTGCTGAATCGGATTTAAAAAAACACGTACCGAGTCTACAGTTTTGTGGCTGTTGTTATTGATTAGGATAGAATACCTGAAAGAGTATGCTGATGTTTTCAGACCGTATACAATACTTTTTTATATATACTGTATAATAAACCCGAGAAAATAAAAAGTATGCATTTATTCTACATGTATTCCAGTACATATGTGTATTCTATACCCGTACAGCATGTATTGTTTTAATACTCTTGTGATGTACAGTACTGAGCATGCCTACAGTATACAGTGCAGTATGCCTGGACAGTACTGTACATTCTAGAAACACTGTATTTTGTTACAATATAAAAGGAGACAATGGAACAATTTAAAACAAATCAACATTTTCTTTTATTGGTGGAGTAAGTACAAAAATATTTATTTACAAATATTGTACAATGTAAAAACATTTTAAGTGTACAGCAATTCAAAACATCAACAGGTGTATGGTTTACTGCTAGTGAAAACATATATGTACAGAAAGTCCAAACATTTACAGTCAGTCAGTATGGTTAACAGTCACGTGGTGTCTGTCGATAAGAGATTCAAATCCTTGATCGAGCCTTGTGTGTGTGCGTGGGGGAGGGGGGTACAGGGTACAGCAGCATGAAGGATTAGCTGTACTGCAGTTCAAAGAAATGACATAATTTCAAAAGGCAGCTCACCATAATAATTTGATCCCTACACCCCCAAATACAGTACATAAAACGCACACAAATCAACCATGTGCAGCCAAATGCACAGTGTCGCAGTCAAAAGCTACAGCACAGATTGAATATCGTAATATCAAGATGGTTTAGGCAGGCTTGTGTGGAGAAAATAAAAATCCTGTGAGGGGGAGAGCGCTGTATATGCCGAAATGTGATACTGGTACAGCACACGCCTATGCGTTTCAACAATTTTAAAATGAGACATACAGCACTGCAAATGCATGTATAAATATGCAAATGTACAATTACTGCGCACGCACACGCAGACTGTGTACTGACGTAGGTTGAACTGCTAAAGTATTAGACTTCCAAGACAACAGCTTGCGAACGCCCCCTGAGTTTTTAGACGGTATTGCAGTATTGCAGACAGCGATAATAAAATGCTAATATTACGAGCGCTAAAATACCGACAAAAAACAAAAAAACGCTGCTGCCCGCGGTTATCAAAGTTGCGCCTATTCGGCCGTATTAGGATAAAGGCGGCCGCCACTGTAGTTGGGATGTAGGTTCGTCTCGTTGTTCGGAGTGTCTTGGTCCGTACTGGTTATGGTATTTGGGGCAGGTAATCGGGTTGGAACAGGTATTTGGGTGATGGCAGATTGGAGTGATTAGTTTGGGAAAGTCTATTATTCAATCTATTTCTCCTTCAAAAGTTGTCATCATCGAACAGACCCATCCAGGATGCGTGCAGTGCCCAGCACCCGCCCCTCTTGATGGGGCACAGTGTTGTAATTGTAAGGAAGCAGGGCTTTTACAACCCCTCCTTACCTTCTCCGGAGGCCGTCGCTGCCGCTCTTTCTCCTCCACGGCGGTGTCCCTGCCGCAGGCTTCTCTGTTTCAGTCTGCACTGACACACGCGGCCGCCACATTGCCGGGACGCGCGCGGGATGAGCTTATACTGCGCGCGTCCCCGGCTATAATTTATTCACTCCACTGCCTGCCTGGTCACGCGTCCCGGCACTCGCTCCAGCCGCACTCCTGCCCTCCTACTTGCTGATGCCTGGCAATCATTTCAACGCGCAACTATCTCTATGCGCTCCACCTCCCTCTGTGATTGGCTCATCCACCTTTATTACCCCAGTTCTTCCCTGGAGCCATTGCTCTGCATAGCCTCTGCTAGCCTTGTGTGGATCTCCTCTTGCTTGCTTTTGTGCTCCTCAGGTTTTGACCCGGCTTGGCTTATGACTCCTTCCCTGGCTCTCGACCCTGGCTTCCTCCTCACTACGCTGCTTCTCTCATCCCTCGATCTTGGCCTGAACCTCGACCTCCCGGACCTCTCTCATCGTCGACCCTCGGCTACGGCACCGACCACGTTTCTCCTTTTCCCAGATACGGCAAGTACCTATTACTATAGCTATAGTCTCCTGGCCTGGCTACGCCTATACCACACTCCGGTCATGCTCCCTCTGCTGCGGGTGCATGTTACTAAACGTCCCACCTCAGTAAAGGGACGGGTCTGGTCTGCGGGCATCACTACCGTGACAGTAATAAAGTAATCATTAATGCTTACATTGTGTCTAAGAAAATTCCTCCAGCCTTTGGGGTTTGGTGTTTTTATGTAGAATAGGTACTTCTTAACGGTATGCTGATAGATCTCAGATAGAGTTGTACTCTTATCGGTCCCGACTTGAATTGTGCAATATATCATATAGGCATACCTGTAAGCCGGTCTTGTGTGGCATTGAGTATGCACCATGTCCCATGCCATGTGCAAGCCGGTCTTGTGTGGCATGGAGTATGCGCCATGTCCCATGCCATGTGCAAGCCGGTCTTGTGTGGCATGGAGTAAGCGCCATGTCCCATGCCATGTGCAACCAGTCTGGTGTGGCATGGAGTAAGCGCCATGTCCCATGCCATGTCATGTGCAAGCCGGTCTTGAGTGGCATGGAGTAACCGCCATGTCCCATGCCATGTGCAAGCCAGTCTTGTGTGGCATGGAGTAAGCGCCATGTCCCATGCCATGTGCAAGCCAGTCTTGTGTGGCATGGAGTATGCGCCATGTCCCATGCCATGTGCAAGCCAGTCTTGTGTGGCATGGAGTATGCGCCATGTCCCATGCCATGTGCAAGCCGGTCTTGTGTGGCATGGAGTATGCGCCATGTCCCATGCCGTGTGCAAGCCGGTCTTGTGTGGCATGGAGTAAGCGCCATGTCCCATGCCATGTGCAAGCCGGTCTTGTGTGGCATGGAGTATGCGCCATGTCCCATGCCATGTGCAAGCCAGTCTTGTGTGGCATGGAGTATGCGCCATGTCCCATGCCATGTGTAAGCCAGTCTTGTGTGGCATGGAGTATGCGCCATGTCCCATGCCATGTGCAAGCCAGTCTTGTGTGGCATGGAGTATGCGCCATTTCCCATGCCATGTGCAAGCCAGTCTTGTGTGGCATGGAGTATGCGCCATGTCCCATGCCATGTTCAAGCCGGTCTTGTGTGGCATTGAGTATGCGCCATGTCCCATGCCATGTTCAAGCCGGTTTTGTGTGGCATGGAGTATGCGCCATGTCCCATGCCATGTGCAAGCCAGTCTTGTGTGGCATGGAGTAAGCGCCATGTCCCATGCCATGTGCAAGCCAGTCTTGTGTGGCATGGAGTATGCGCCATGTCCCATGCCATGTGCAAGCCAGTCTTGTGTGGCAAGGAGTATGCGCCATGTCCCATGCCATGTGCAAGCCAGTCTTGTGTAGCATGGAGTATGCGCCATGTCCCATGCCATGTGCAAGCCAGTCTTGTGTGGCATGGAGTATGCGCCATGTCCCATGCCATGTGCAAGCCGGTCTTGTGTGGCATGGAGTATGTGCCATGTCCCATGCCATGTGCAAGCCAGTCTTGTGTGGCATGGAGTATGCGCCATGTCCCATGCCATGTGCAGTACAAACGTTATGAGACAGATTTGGTTAATGCATAGTGGTTTTCATAAAGTGTGAAACTGCAACACTAGAGATGTCATTAGACATTGAGACGTGTACATTTTTATCTTGTATTGAGACACCTGCGAGGGTACTTATAACTGTACTGTAGCATTCAGAGTATCATAGGCGAAGATATTCAGTGCGCCACCTGCAGGCCGTGCACTGAACTGCAGCAACATAAATAAGGGCTCAAATAATTCCGGCTGGCCGCAGACGAGACGAGTGAGGCTTAGCGCGGCTTGACCATTGATGAGGTGCAGACAAAGTGCTCACCTCACGGAGGCCACCGCCGAAAAGACATGACGGTAGTTATGTAAACAGTACCCACACATACATATTGCACTATATTCTTTTTTTCTTCTACATATATTACGTGAGATCATCTTCAATCACGCCTTGAATTAAGAGTCATTAAGGCGTCTTATTTATATACATCACTTGAGTGCATTTGCGCTCCTTTTTAGGGTTTAAGTTTTTTTGAGACGTCTGTGTTAGTTTCTATTTTGAGCAGCCCTGCACTGTATGGTATAACAGGTTTTTTATTTTAGATTAACACACACACACACACACACACACACACACACACACACAGTGCATATATGTATACAGTGGCGAGAAAAGATTTGTGAACCCCAATGATAATTATGGGAATTCCATAGTTTTTCCATGATAACCTTCTTGAATAAAAAACAGTATTTTCTTAAATATCCAGATGGTTTATATTAACCAATTCCATGTCTTTAGAAACAAAATGATTTATGAATTAGATAAACAATAAGTAATTAAGAGTCAGGGTATGTGCAAAAGTAAGTGAAACCCTGATTTTATCAACTAAATTAAAGGGGATAATTAAAATCAGGTGTTTAAATAATTAGGTAGCTCTTAAGGGGTGAGTTTTGGAGGCCCCAACCTATATAAAGATCAGAAACTTTATGAGTTTGGTGAAGACCAAACAGGTATGTGGAAACATGTCATGCCACTATCAAAATAAATCTCTCAGGATCACAGAAAAGCAGTTATTGATGCTCATTTGTCTAGAAAGGGTTATAATTTCTAAGAATTTGAGGCTCCACCAATCTACTGTCAGACAGATAGTCTACAAATGGATAAAGTTGAAGACCACAGTCACTCTTCCCAGGAGCTGTCGTCCTACCAAAATCCCTCTAAGAACAAACCGGCAAATCATCCAGTAAGTCATAAAGAACCCTAGTGTAACATCTAAAGATCTGCAGGTCACTCTCACCTCGGCTAATGTGAGTGTTCATGACTCAACTATCAGAAAAATACTGTGCAAAAATGGTGTTCATGGAAGGATAGCCAGGAGGAAACCACTGCTCTCTAAAAAGAAAATTTCTGCCTGTCTGAAGTTTGCCAAAGAGCACATAGATGATCCACATGACTTCTGGAACAATGCTCTCTAGACAGAACAGTCAAAGGTAGAACTTTTTGGCCTCAATGAGAAACGTTATGTTTGGGGAAAACCAAGCACTGCGTTCGAACAGAAAAACCACATCCCAATCGTCAAGCGTGGTGGAGGGAGTGTGATGGTTTGGGACTGCTTTGCTGTCTCAGGACCTGGACGGCTTTCCATCATTGGTACAACCATGAATTCTGCATTGTATCAGAAGATTCTAGAGGAGAATGTGAGGCCATCTGCCATGTGAGCTGTACTGAAAGTGGGTCATCCTGCCGGTCTTACTTTTGGCGGGGCCCAAGGCGGCATGCCAGCAGTTTCGCCCCTCCACCTGCAGCATAATGATGTCATAGCATAATGACGTTGCTTTGTCATAGCAACGCTGAGGGTCGCCATGACAATGCCACACTGCAGAAGGTCTCTCCGCATAAGGTAAGACCTCCCCCAGCTAAACACACCTCCCCCCCACCCCCAGCTACACACATCTCCCCCCAGCTATAGACACACTCCCTCCCCCCTCCCTACCTTTGGTTGAGCAGCAGAGCGCTCAGCGCCAGGTTCAGGAAACGTGCAGCTCTCAGGTGGAATTTGGATCCCGGTGCCGACAGGAGAAGGGAGAGAGGGGGCCCGAAGCCCCGGGGCCCAAGGCAACCACCATGCTCACCTTGCATGAAGGCCGGCCCAGGTCTCAGGCAGAAAGAAAATGATTCTAAACATACAAGCAGATCTAAAAAAGAATGGCTGCAGAAGGAGAAATTCTGCTTTTTAGAATGGCCTAGTCACAGTCCAGACCTAAACCCCATAAAAATGTTGTGGCCGGACCTGAAGTGACCTGTCCATGCCAGGAAGCCCTCAAATGTCACTGAGGTGAAGCAGTTTTATAAGGAGGAATGGGCCAAAATTCCACAGAACCGTGTGAGAAACTGACCAGCAGTTACAGGACACGCGCAGTTGAAGTTATTGATGCTCAAGGGGGCGCCACCGGGTACTGAATGTAAAGGTTCACATACTTTTTCACAAATGGAAATTGAATGCTGAATAATTTGTGGATCAATAAATGTTGAAGTATCATGTTTTTGTGTAATTTGTTTTATCAGGTTATCTTTTATTAGGACTTAGATTACGATCTCATAAAATGTTAGGTTTGAAATATGTGAAAATCCTAAGGGGTTCACAAACTTTTTCTCACCACTGTGTATATGTGTGTGTGTGTGTATATGGGTGTGTGTATGTGTGTGTGTGTGTATGTGGTGTGTATGTGTGTGTGTCTGTGTACACGCCCACACACATAATATAAGAAAACAAAATGTCCACACTCCTAAGTAATGGGTACAGAGAGGTGCACAGAAAAATAATGATTATAACTGAACCGAAATCCAGCATACTCGTCCTGATGAGAGGAAAACAAAACAGTGAATATATTATTTGTAGGTAACATCGACTTTTCGATCCCCGTTGAGACATTGTGTGTGTGTGTGTGTGTGTGTGTGATTGTATATACACACACAGACACACATATACAGTGACATAGTCCCAGGATAGTAGGCAGTTATCTGTCTGATTTATAGTAGAAAGTGCAGACATAGTGTGGATGTGATCCGTCCCAGTGATTCACAGTCACTAAGACTGGTAGATAAGAAATCCATAGCAGACATTATAGTGGTTTTGGTTCCCCCTCTCCTGCTCACCTATTTACAGGAATAGGTATATAGGGAAGAAAGGGGTGCTTTTTCAGTCTCTCTCCTAGAGGCTGGGGGCACGCTGCTTCCCTGTATCCAGTTCGGGGAGGACGTCCCCTTCACGAGTTTCAGTGTCTGGAAGAATTGCCTGGACTCTTGGGACACTGTCCCCATATATCAGTTAAGAACGCAATCTATATTTCTGTGCCTAAAGACGGTGAACATTATTGAGTATATAGTAACCCTAAAGGGGTGTGTTATTTAAGCTGGGGAACCAGGTTAGTTGGCCAGCAACAATTAGAGAGGCTTATGCTGCTGTATAGTTAGTTTTCCTAAATGGGATAGGCTTTATTTTTATGTTTTTGTTTTCTTAAAGTGACAGGGCTGTGTGAAATATTGTGTCACTGACATAAGAGCAAACTGCTGAAGGTCAATGTCTGAGTGCCTCAGACAAGTATCTGTTAAAACTGCAGTCCCTTAGTGGGACGAAATAAAGCAGGCAGAAGCCTGAATTAAGCAATGTAATGCTTTCTATTATTCTTTTGTCTAGTTTATAACCCGAGGACAGTGTCATGAAGAGCCCAGACAGACGTCAGCGCTACATATGAGTGCCGTTTGTCACTATATATATATATATACATACATACATATACATATACATATACATATACACATAAACACACAGATACCCAACAAGCTCTGAGAAACCCCTAACATTACCACATAATATATATGTATATGTGTCAAAAGGAGTGCTAGTGGGCGTGGCTAAATGTATACAACAAAAAACAGACAAAGATGCCCAAAGCTACTTCCAATGTGACAAAAATACACAGTGCAATACCTATATTTTCTCTTGAAAAAAAGGGTCATTTAGTTTAACCCTTTGGCCAAAGCATCTTAAGCCTGCTGCCACTTTCAAGGAATGACCTTAGCAGGTCCTAACACTCCCTGGGTTAAAATTCTTATTAACCTGAATAATTACCGGAAGAATGATCACATTGGATCTGTCGTAACCTGGCAAAATGAAACTGACCTGCCAACTTGGGAAGTGGGGAGGGGCCACTAACCTCCCAAAAGCAGCTGAGACCAGCTGCACACAGTTAATAAACACACAGATACCCAACAAGCTCTGAGAAACCCCTAACATTACCACATAATATATATATATATATATATTATATATATGTATATATATATATATATATATATATATATATATATATATATATATATATATATAAAAAGTGTCAAAAGGAGTGCTTGTGGCCGTGGCTAAATGTATACAACAAAAATCAGACAAAGATGCCCAAAGCTACTTCCAATGTGACAAAAATACACAGTGCAATACCTATATATTCTCTTGAAAAAAAGGTAATTTCCAAGTTGGCAGGTCAGTTTTATTTTGCTGGGTTACGACAGATCCAATGTGATCATTCTTCCTTTAATTATACAGGTTAATAAGAATTTGAACCCAGGGAGTGTTAGGACCTGCTACGGTCATGCATTGTAAGTGGCAGCAGGCTTAAGATGCTTTGGCCAAAGGGTTAAACTAAAGGACCCTTTTTTCAAGAGAATATATAGGTATTGCACTGTGTATCTTTGTCACATTGGAAGTAGCTTTGGGCATCTTTGTTTGTTTTTTGTTGTATATATATATACAAATAATGCAGACTCTCCAACACTGTACACATAAAAATAAGTCCCGCTGTAATTCCTCCATTTACGCTGGATGGAGGAACTTCCAAGCAATTTCTATAGGCGTCCCCAAACCTACGCAGCTTACACACACATTTTGTTTAAAAGGAGCAATCAAGTGGGTGAACTGTGTTTTTTTTTTTTTTACATAGAATTGAAGCAAGGGGTATGTGGAACTGAACCCCATTAATTTCAAGTTCGGGGACCTCTTGCTTCCAGAGACACTTGCCTGTAAGGGGTGCAGTTATCCCCTGCAAGTTTAAAGCCCCCGCGTCATGTGGGGGATCCCGGATGACATCATGGATTCCTATTGGTCCGCAGGGCGCGGGAGCTTTGAAAAAGCGGGCAATTACGTGATCCCTGCTAGGCGAGCAGCTACCAGCCCCCCCTACTGAGGTATCTCCGGGAGCAGGGGGTCCCCAGAGCTGAAATTACTGGGGTTCAGCTCCGGAGACCTGCGCAGATTGCCTCTATAATGGTCTTCTGGACCTAAAACCACGTAGTGTCCCTGCTACATAGGTGCAGTTGGAGAGTATGATATGCTAGAAGTAAAAGTGTGTTTCTGGTCAAATGACCTCTGCATATAATAAATTGCATGCGTTATGGAGCCTTTAAAGGAGATGCTCGCTCGCTCGCTTGTAAGCTCCAGTATCCCATATTGACAGAGGAACTAATGTGTGCAGTGCCGCGTTTTCACATGCGCACAACATGATACGGGCTGTGATTATTCTGCGATTATTCTGCGATTATTCTGCGATTATTCTGCGATTATTCTGCGATTATTCTGCGATTCTCCTCTCATCCAAGTTTCAGAAGATGTTGCTGGGGCCATGAAATGGCACCAGGTGGGGCTGGGCTCACGGATAACACGCAGCTAAGGTGACCGCCCGGGCAGTGAAGGGTTAAGTAGAGAAAATGGTAAATGGCTTCCTCTGGTGTCCTTTGTAGTGATGTCCTGCTAACATATATCTGTTAACCCCTTGAGTGCCAGAGGGGTGAGGAGTTAAATAGTGCGCGGTCCCCGAGTGCTACACGATCAGTTTTCTTTTTCACCTGAATCCCAAATTTACCTTTCATCCCTCCTCCATCCTCTGCCCCCCACCCCCACCCCTCACCAGGAGTTAACATGTTGACTAATAAACCAGCCCGGTAATGTAGGCCGGAGGCTTTGGCAAGAAGCAGTAACCATGGCGACCAGGGTCTGGGAAGAAGCCGCGTATCAATCCTTAACGATGGAACCTTCGAGGCCAACACAAAGAAAATGCTCTCAGCAGCACTGTACTGTTTCCACCATAGCAACAGGGAAGGGGGAGGGGCAGGTCTCTTTGGGTCCAGGGTTATATCAGTAGGCTCTTCCTTTCAGATTCATGGACACAATTATAAAGCACTAAACTGTAAACAATAATAAGCACCACTGCCAAAAAGGAGATTG
>NC_134496.1:8013190-8090936 GCF_040206685.1 Ascaphus truei | reverse complement strand
CTTAAACACAGAATTTGAAGCGTATCTCTGTCACTTTGTGCAGCGATAGATGTATGAAGCGCGGTAATCTTGTTTTTGACATATGGTGCAGATCTCGCAGGAGCAGAGGTTAACCCAGGGGTGGACAACTCTGGTCCTCAAGGGCCACCAACAGGTCAGGTTTTCAGGATATTCCTGCTTCAGCACTGCTGGCACAGACTTCGACAGTGCCACCTGCGGTGATGCAGAGATATCCTGAAAACCTGACCTGTTGGTGGCCCCTGAGGACCAGAGTTGTCCCTCCCTGGGTTAACTTCTACAGTGCCGGAAACCTGAGTGCCACTACACTTCTGGGATCGCGACCAAGTGATTTGCTTGGGTAGTAATCACATGGCGAGTGCTGCCTCTCGCCCCTCCCCCTCCCTCCCTCTCGCCCCCCCCCCTCCCCTCCCTCCCTCCCTCTCGCCCCCCCCTCCCCTCCCTCCCGCCCCCCCCTCCCCCCCGCCCCCCCCTCCCCTCCCTCCCTCTCGCCCCTCCCCCTCCCTTCCTCTCGCCCCCCCCCTCCCTCCCTCTCGCCCCCCCCCTCCCTCCCTCTCGCCCCCCCCTCCCTCTCGCCCCCCCCTCCCTCCCCTCCCTCCCCCCCTCCCTCCCCTCCCTCCCCCCTCCCTCCCTCCCCCCCCCTCCCTCCCTCCCCCCCCTCCCCCCCTCCCTCCCTCTCTCCCCCCCCTCCCTCCCTCTCGCCCCTCCCTCCCCCCCTCCCTCCCCCCCTCCCTCCCTCTCGCCCCCCTCCCGCGCCCCCCCCCTCCCTCCTGCCCCCCCTCCCTCCCTCCCCCCTCCCCCCCCTCCCCCCCTCCCTCCCTCCCCCCCTCTCCCTCCCCCCCCTCCCTCCCTTCCCCCCTTCCCCCCCCCCTCCCCTCCTCCCTCCCCCCTTTCCCCCCCTCCCTCCCCCCCTCCCCCCCTCCCTCCCCCCCCTCCCTCCCTCCCTCCCTCCCTGGGTTAACTTCTATAGTGCCGGAAACCTGAGTGCCACTACACTTCTGGGATCGCGACCAAGTGATTTGCTTGGGTAGTAATCACATGGCGAGTGCTGCCTCTCGCCCCTCCCCCTCCCTCCCTCTCGCCCCCCCCCTCCCCTCCCTCCCTCCCTCTCGCCCCCCCCTCCCCTCCCTCCGCCCCCCCGCCCCCCCCTCCCCTCCCTCCCTCTCGCCCCTCCCCCTCCCTTCCTCTCGCCCCCCCCTCCCTCCCTCTCGCCCCCCCCCTCCCTCCCTCTCGCCCCCCCCTCCCTCTCGCCCCCCCCTCCCTCCCCTCCCTCCCCCCCTCCCTCCCTCCCCCCCCTCCCCCCCCTCCCTCCCTCCCCCCCCTCCCCCCCCTCCCTCCCTCTCTCCCCTCCCCCCCCTCCCTCCCTCTCTCCCCCCCCTCCCTCCCTCTCGCCCCTCCCTCCCCCCCTCCCTCCCCCCCTCCCTCCCTCTCGCCCCCCTCCCGCGCCCCCCCCCTCCCTCCTGCCCCCCCTCCCCCCCCTCCCCCCCTCCCTCCCTCCCCCCCTCTCCCTCCCCCCCCTCCCTCCCTTCCCCCCTTCCCCCCCCCCTCCCCTCCTCCCTCCCCCTTTCCCCCCTCCCTCCCCCCTCCCCCCCTCCCTCCCCCCCTCCCCCCCCTCCCTCCCCCCCTCCCCCCCTCCCTCCCCCCCTCCCTCCCTCCCTCCCTCCCTGGGTTAACTTCTATAGTGCCGGATACCTGAGTGCCACTACACTTCTGGGATCGCGACCAAGTGATTTGCTTGGGTAGTAATCACATGGCGAGTGCTCCCTCTCGCCCCTCCCCCTCCCTCCCTCTTGCCCCCCCCCTCCCCTCCCTCCCTCTCGCCCCCCCCCCCCCCTTCCCCTCCCTCCCTCTCGCCCCCCCTCCCCTCCCTCCCACCCCCCCCCTCCCCTCCCTCCCTCTCGCCCCCCCCTCCCCTCCCTCCCGCCCCCCCTCCCCTCCCTCCCTCTCGCCCCCCTCCCCTCCCTCCCTCTCGCCCCTCCCCCTCCCTTCCTCTCGCCCCCCCCCTCCCTCTCGCCCCTCCCCCTCCCTTCCTCTCGCCCCCCCCCTCCCTCTGGCCCCCCCCTCCCTCTGGCCCCCCCCTCCCTCCCCCCCTCCCCCCCCTCCCTCCCTCCCTTCCCCCCCCTCCCCCCCTCCCTCCCCCCTTTCCCCCCCCTCCCCCCCCTCCCTCCCTCTCGCCCCCCCTCCCTCCCCCCCTCCCTCCCCCCCTCCCTCCCTCTCGCCCCCCTCCCGCGCCCCCCCCCTCCCTCCCTCCCCCTCCCCCCCTCCCCCCCCCCTCCCCCCCTCCCTCCCTCCCCCCCTCTCCCTCCCTCCCCCCCTCTCCCTCCCTCCCCCCCCTCCCTCCCTTCCCCCCTTCCCCCCCTCCCTCCCCCCTTTCCCCCCTCCCTCCCCCCCTCCCCCCCTCCCTCCCCCCCTCCCCCCCCTCCCTCCCCCCCTCCCCCCCCTCCCTCCCCCCCTCCCTCCCTCCCTCCCTGGGTTAACTTCTATAGTGCCAGAAACCTGAGTGCCACTACACTTCTGGGATCACGACCAAGTGATTTGCTTGGGTAGTAATCACATGGCGAGTGCTCCCTCTCGCCCCTCCCCCTCCCTCCCTCTCGCCCCCCCCCCCCTCCCCTCCCTCCCTCTCGCCCCCCCCCCCCTCCCCTCCCTCCCTCTCGCCCCCCCCCCTCCCCTCCCTCCCTCTCGCCCCCCCCTTCCCCTCCCTCCCGCCCCCCCCTCCCCTCCCTCCCTCTCGCCCCCCCCCTCCCCTCCCCTCCCGCCCCCCCTCCCCTCCCTCCCTCTCGCCCCTCCCCCTCCCTTCCTCTCGCCCCCCCCCCTCCCTCTCGCCCCTCCCCCTCCCTTCCTCTCGCCCCCCCCCCTCCCTCTCGCCCCCCCCTCCCTCTCGCCCCCCCCTCCCTCCCCCCCTCCCCCCTCCCCCCCCCTCCCTCCCCCCCTGATCTGCTGAGCTCACCAGCATTTTAAAGGTTAAAACCACGCACTCCCTTCTACCACCGTATGCAAAGGAGTGTTTGGTCCAAGATTTATGGTAATGGCTAAAGTATGTTGGCAATCTAAGAATAAATGTATATAACATGAGGCTCGTCACTCCCAAAAATTAAGGCATTCATTGATTTTTCAACCTTTTAGGAGCCGTGGGAACCCTTAAGAATTTATTACTTTTTTGGTACCTTTAAAAATTATGTGTTTGCAGAAACCTTGCCCACTTATCCCATGAACATCAAAATATAATGGATCTGAGTTTTGATCATATATTATTAACGCTCATTTGTAAAGCGCCAACGCATTCGGCAACGTGGTGCAAAAGGGGGTACAGAGTGATTACGTAAACAGAATGAGATACAAATAAGGACAAACAAGTGCAAACAGATAGAGAATTAATGAGTGTCCTTATCGGATAGCTTCACTCTAGAGGGAATAAGGGCAATGTTAAAAGACAATGAGGCGGTAACGTGGCGGCTCGTTGTGGGATGGGGTGTGCCTTAGGATGCCGTGTGTTCCAGTTGCACAGCTGGTCCCATTAAGGTTTGGGGGTGTGGATGTTAGGGGCTGTTGGATAGCGTGGAGTTGGTCCAGCTTCATAGCTGATACCAATAGGGTTGGATGTTAGGGGGATGAAAGATAGGCTTCATTAAAAAGGTCAGAGTGTGAGGATTATGGACGCACACGTCTACCCCGCGCTTCCTCTCGCGCAGCTCCGCGCACGCGTGGGGCACCTTCAGCCCGTACTCCTCTCCTGACATGCACAGCGTGCATGCGCGCAGCGGTGATGTCATCTGACGCCGCGGACATGGGCTCCGCCTCTGGATTGCACCGCACGCTCCCAGTGCGCAGCGCGCGCACGTGACACATGTGCCACGCTCTCAAGCTCCGTGGCAACAACATTCATCAGCTGATACAAGCAGCTGCACCTGCTCATTGGTTCCAGCCTATCACAGGCTTCCGCGGAGGCCGTGCCTCCGTTCTATTCAACACCATGGGGATTGGCTAATCAAGACTATATATGCTCAGCTGTGCCATAGGCACTTTGGCCGAGCATAGATTGTGTTACTCTGTTTGCCTCTGCTGATCCTGCCTTGTCCCTGTCGCCTTGCTTCCTAGATTAACCCCTTGTGTATCGGCCCGGCTTGCCTTGACTATCCGCTTATCTGGAATACTGAACTTGGCTACCTTTGAATCTCCGCTCTTCTCATACCCTGACCACAGCTTTGCACCTCGGCTATCCTCCTCTCTCCAACCCTGACCTCGGCTAAGGTACCTTCTACGATCAGGATCTCTCCTACTCTGACCTCGGCGGGTGTGACGGTAACTCTGTGACAGGCTATGAATAATGCACACCAAAAATATAACTGGGTTGAACTGAACGAGGCTTAGATATGATAAAATATAATTTATTCCTTCAAAAAGGTGAACACAACAAGATACACTGGCGACACACTTTATTCGAGCTCGGCTAGTCCCACGAATTCGGGTATACCCGGGTGTATTGAGGTTTGTGACTGTTTTCTGCCCGAGTACATTGAGGTATTTTCCAGGCAGGGATTGAAGCATTTTATTACCGCTGGCTGCAATACTGCACAGTATATATATATATACTGCATTACAATTCAGGAATTTATGCCATCTGGTAGACACGCGAAGCATTGCAGCCTATTAAATCCTAATCATTATCATTTAACAGATCAGCCGCCCGTCAGCCAGGCATGAACCCAGGCTGGGAAGGCAAACACAACGGGGCTTGTCAGAGGTGAGGAGCGGCGCATTCCAGGTATCTGCCAGGTACATACTGGGTATTTGCTCGAATAAAGTGTGTCGGTGCAGTAGTACAAATAACAACAAAATATAGGCACTTACTTAAGATGGAATGATGAAACAGTCATAATTCTGGACTGGCAATTCATACAGCAATCTTCAAAATCACCAAGACACGAAAGACAAAAGCCATAGGCTGAGCCTGGTTCTTATACAATTATTTCCCATTGAACACAACCTAAACCCAGCCCCTCTCATAAATCAGTGGTGAGGTTGACAGTTTTCCCCAGAGTAAAACTCCTCCCACCCAAGGACGTTTAAAAAACTGCTTTTCCTATCTAAATAACTTCATAACTTCAGTTCAGTAATACTTGCTGGCACGTGAGACATATTAATACATTCCGGCACGCATGACACTCCCAATGAGACTAAATATTACCGTGTAATACTAAAATTAAGAGAGATATTAATATCTGTCTCTTAGGAACTGCTAGACATCATGTGTCTGTAATCGTTATTTGCGGCTCGGTCCCCCGGTTACACATATGTAATTTTTAGCATGTTCAGCCGAGGACATCTCATGGTATTCTTATATTTAATAAGGTCACTCATTCTGATATCTCCTGGTGTAACCGCACCCCTGACCCCCATAAAACACCTTGTCAAGAAAGGCTTTGAAGCTGGCCCCCTGTCTAGGGAACGTTGTGTCACAGGTGCTATATTTCACACCCAATGCTCCAGACTGGGTCCTAGCTGTCTCTAACAGCAATATACCCTTGGCCTGCCAATTAGGTATTAACATACTGTACACTAAACCCCCTTCTGTACTTTTCACACCCAACTTCAATCAAGCCTGTTGAAGCCCAGATATTTCTGAAAAGACACCACACATATTTGTATTTTCCTAAACTGCAGCTCATTAACCCCTTAAGCCTCCCGCATCAATCCCAGTGTATGTGTTGGTGCAACACCAGGATGAGACATTACATTTATACAGGGGAATAAACAGTTGAATACTGAAGCAAGGTAAAAACACATTACTGGACCTCAGATCAGTTAACCCCTTGCTTCCCATGTGAGAGTAGGGGGTGGCCAAATGGGGTGTAACCCCTTTAATCCCGGGCCAAACCCCTCTATCATGACAGCGGGTATTACGACTACCATGACCTCTCCGCCCCAGACTCGGCTGCCAAGACTATCCTACACTCCGGACGTGGCCCCCATGCCTGTGGATGGTGTTTATTGTTATTCCCATCTCATTACCGGGGTCTCATCTAGTTTGTGGTGAGCACAATATGACACAGAGTTTTCAAATGTCGGAAAGCTGGGGGAGAGTCGGATGGTGCCGTGGTAAGGAATTCCATAGAGAGGGGGCAGCATGGGAGAAGCCTTGTAGGCGGAAATGAGAGGAGGTAATAAGGCAGAGGAAAGGCGAATGTCGTTTCCAGAACAGAGAGGGAAGTATCGTTGAGAGCTTTGTAAATCAGAGATTGTCTCTGTCTCCTCCTCCTGCTGTTTCTCTGTTTCCTCCTCCCTTGTGCACACTGCTCTCTGCTATCTCTCTCTGTCTCCTCTCCCCTCCTTGCTGTCTCTCCTCCCCTCTTCATCATGCCCTACTCCTCTTTGCACTTCCCCCCTCTCTTTGCACTCCCTGCTTTACTTACAGTGTCTGCTCCTCTGTGCTGTTTCCACTGATCTCCTCCCGAAATGTCCTGGGTGAGTGAGAGACCACTCAGTCTATCACAGAGGGGAGGGATGTATGTATATCTTGATTTATATAGCACCAACAGGGTACTCAGCGCTTTATAAAGACAATACAGTACAGGGAACTATAATAATACAATAAGCGCAGCAAAGTCAGACAATAGGAAAGGAAATCCCTGCCCCGAAGAGCTTATAATCTAAGTGGTATGTTGGGAAATTTACAGAGACAGCAGGCGAGGCAAGAAGTGCAGTGGATGGCAGTGCTTGGTCACAGTGGTTGGTAGGAGCGACTGTGGGTGTGGGACTGTCCAGGCTACTGGGATGCTTCATTTGAGAGGCAAGTTTTAAGGTTGGCCGGTATTATATTAGATTTACACCATTAGCAGGGAAAGAAGTGGCATGGAGGCGTGGGCAAGAGCAGGTGTGTTTATGGCTGGGTCCAGGATAAGGAGAGATCCCAAGAAGTAAAGAGGAGTAATAGAGAAAGAGATAGAGGAGGTGAAGAGAGGATTTCTGGGGGTGCTTTTAATTGAGGGGTGTAGAAGTTGTTTTTGGATAAGTGGTGTGTAAATAGCGGTGCAGTGTATGGGCATAGGCGGAGGGAAGGAGAGACTAAGAAATGTGGATAGGAGAGTGGGGAAGTTTGTAGAGAACTGAAAAGTTACAAAGGCGTGAAGAAACAGCATACAGAAAAAGCAATAGGGAGGGTATAATGAGATGCAGGGAGAGACAGGTAGGAGGAGAGAGTTACCAGGGATAGGAAGAGATGAGGAGTAGGCTTTGAAAGAGCATATGTATAAACCAGGCCTGGGAGGGCAGTGTCGCACTGAAGGTTAAAAAGCAGCTTAGAAAGTTAGTCTTTAGATGTGAAAAAATTGTCAGAGCATTTAGAAATCAAAGTTTTAAAGTTGAAAGGTGGATGATAAAGTGCAGAGTTCAATTCTTCTATTCGTCCCCTCCAATTTGAGCTCCACAGATGCTTCATATGTGACACTTAAGATGCTACACAGCCGATGTGCAGTCTCCTTGGCTGTCCCTGGGTGAGTGACAGGTCGTTCCGCCTATCACAGAGGAATGTGCAGACATCCTTAGAGAATGTATGTATGTATGTAGATGTAGAGGTATCTGTACCATGTTAGCCAAGCTTAATAATCAAAAACGAATAGCCGATACCGTTCTGTGGCTAACTAAATGCTTTTATTTGTGCGTGCTTTCGAGATATACTGATCTCTTCTTCTGGCGATGTTACAATGGATAAAGCAAGGAAGGTTAAACTTAAAAATAGTAAATCTTGGAATATTATCTGACTGAAACCTATCCCTCCCCCCTGTGCAGTATGCAAATTATGACTGGAGGTGTTAAATAGTCCCTGAATGTTAGTGTTGTAAGAGTGTGTGTATGTGTGTAAATATAAATTTATAAAGCGCCTACAGTATATACAGCGCTTTACAAAAGGTGAGTGTGAGTGTATACCAATGGTCTGGGTAGGTGTAGAAATGTAAGAGGGTGTTGCATTACTAAAAGTGTGTAGATACTATGTGGTCCCTATTGGTATATAGGGATGGAATTACATAGAATATATAAGATAGATACTAGTACTCTATCTATCTCTATCTATATCTCTATTTTTATTTATCTCTCTAGCTCTCTCTCTCTCTCTAATATCTATAATCATGAGATATTATGTATTGTAATCCCTCTGGTGCTTCAGGGGTTAATGAGCTACAGTTTGAAGCTGAAAATACAATATTTGGGGTTTCAGACTTGTCATGAATCTGTGGGAGCTTTAAATGAGCTTGATTGAAGTTGGGTGCTAAAAGTACAAAGAGAGGGTTTATGGTATGTTAACACCTTTAGCAGGTCTAATGGTAAAAACTGACATTTTCTAGAGATAAGGACATACATTCTGCCAGACAGGGACGGTGACATAAACAAAAGGTTTTTTTAAAACATTCTCTGGAAGAGGTTCATGGATTGCCAGGGGGAGGGACTATCCTATGCCATCCCAAGATATGAAACATGGAATCAGGACCTGACAGCGATGCTGACGTATACAATTTTGATATTTGCATTCGTGACAGAGTGATGAGCGCAAGGGGTCCAAATATGACAGGTCTGGCAGGTACTGGGGTACAGATATTCATTTGTCACTCAGGTGTAGTGGTAAGATGGTCATGTTGAGCCTTGTCTCGTCCGCCATGAGCGCCTGAATGTTTTGATGTGACTCACGTGTGTGTAAGTATTAGTTAAGGAAAATTATGAGCACATATCTACTGAGTGACTAGTTTAAACGTCATTTTGTAGGAGGTGTATTACTCTGTCGTAAAACTGTCAATCTCACAGCTGAGTTACGATGGGGGTGGACTTATGTTGTTTCAACATGGAGAAGGAATGTATTTAAGTAATAGTAATGTATTAGAAAAATCAGATTCCACAAGAGGTGTATTTGGGACCAAATTCGTGATCTCATCTTCCTGCGCCAGTGACCTCTCTGGCAGAAAACCTATGACATTTAGGTAATGTACCGTATAGGGATTTCATTTTTATGTTTTATCCCTTTTTGTTTGAGAAACTGTTCTGCATTTATTGTAACTGTATGTTCTTGTAATACTTTTTTTCTGTAATCTAAGCACTGTATATTTTTATATATATTAAAACATTTAATAAGTGATGCTCTGGTCTCTGAATTAACTGTTGCATGCTCTGGAGTATTTACGTTTTCGGACACATTTGCAGTTCCCAGATCCTCAGAGCACTCAGACGCGTTGCCAAGCCTAAAACCGAAACCGGAAGTGATGTGGCACCCACCGGAAGTGCTGTTATGGAGCCCGCAGGAGATGCCGGCAAGGATGGAGTCCGTTGGGTATGTACATTTCTCCTGAATTACCCACACAAGCAAGACTTTGCCACAGTTTGAGTCACAATTTTATTTCCACCACACTTCGTATAAGCTAAGACTCTCATGACCCAGAATCTGAATAAGACACCTGCACTTGGAGAATCAAGGAAACAATATCTCCCATGCTCCCCGATTGTGAAGAAAATGTCAGTCTTTTGGGACCAGTGAAGAGCAGGAAGTATGGACTACCTTATTTGTTGCTAAACACTACACATTTTGCACTGATTTATATATTTTTTTGGCACACTCACAATTTGTGTTCACTGTATATATTGTATTTAACACTCACCTTTGATCACTTGATATCAGTATTGATCATATTCTGTGTGAGCTCCCAATTAACCACTTTTGTTCTTTGTCTCGGTTAAGGGGAAGACCACCATATGAGAGAGCAGCAGGGGAGGTTGCGGCTGAGGGGGTGAGCCAGGTTTCTGCCAGGGCTAGCAGGTTGAGAGAGTTGGAAATGAATGTCATGGATTGCTGTGAGTTTATTGCAGACAGATTGTACATTCGAAAGGGCACCGGGGAAGGGAGAGAAGACATGGGGAGTAATAATGGGGAGGTGATGTGAGAAGGGGAGGTGATGTGAGAGGGGGAGGTGATGTGAGAGGGGGAGGTGATGTGAGGATGTGATGTGAGGATGTGAGATGGGGATTGTCATGGTAGAGGGGGTTTGGCCCGGGATTAAAGGGGTAACACCCCATTTGGCCACCCCCTACTCTCACCTGGGAAGCAAGAGGTTAACTGGACTGTGGTCCAGTAATGTGTTTTTACCTTGCTTCAGCATCCTAATGTATATTCCCCTGTAAAAATGTATTGTTTCTGTTCCAGTGTTTGCACCAACACATACACTGGGGCTTAAGGGGTTAATGAGCTACAGTTTAGGAAAATACAAATATGTGTGGTATCTTTTCAGAAATATCTGGGCTTCAACAGGCTTGATTGAAGTTGGGTGTGAAAAGTACAGAGGGGGTTTAGTGTACAGTATGTTAATACCTAATTGGCAGGCCAAGGGTATATTGCTGGTAGAGACAGCTAGGACCCAGGTCTGGAGCATTGGATGTGAAATATAGCACCTGTGACAAATGTTCGCTACACACGAGGCCCAGCTTCAAAGGATCTCTTGACAAGGGGTTATGGGGGCCAGGGGTGCGGTTACACAAGGAGATATCAGAATGAGTGTCCTTAATAAATATAAGAATATTATGAGATGTCCTCGGCTGAACGTGCTAAAAGCTACATGTGTGTATTCGTGGGACCGATTCGCACATAAGGATTACAGACACCTGATGTCTGGCAGGTACTAAGAGACAGATATTAATATCTCTCTTAATTTTAGTATTACACAGTAATATTTAGTCTTATTGGGAGCGTCATGCGTGCCGGAATGTATTAATATGGCTCACGTGCCAGTAAGAACTACTGAACTGAAGTTATGAAGTTATTTTGATAGGAAAAGCAGTTTTTAAATGTCCTTGGGTGGGAGGAGTTTTACTCTGGGGAAGACTGTCAACCTCACCACTGATTTATGAGAGGGGCTGGGTGTAGGTTGTGTTCAATGGGAAATAATTGTATATAAACAAGGCTCAGCCTATGGGCTATGGTCTTTTGTGATTGTCAAGATTGCTGTATGAACTGCTAGTCACGATTTCTGACTATTTCATCAATCTCATCTTAAGTAAGTGTCTATATTTTGTTTGTTATTTGTACTATCTTGTTGTGTTCACCTTTTTCAAGGAATAAATTATATTTTATCATATCTAAGCCTTGTTCAGTTCAACCCAGGTATTTTTGGTGTATTATTATAGCCTGTCATAAAGTAACCGTCACAGGCTTATAATAAAAGTGGTGGCAGCGGCGGGATTGAACTGGACCTGTATTACAGTGTACTGCGGGACTCTGTAATATAGTGGGAACTCGACGAGAATTACGAGTTCCTAAGGCTAAAGATATTGGACACACAGTGTACAACATATAACACAAGATATGGCACCTCCTCACTGTTCCCCTACTTGTGAGAAGCATTGCCTCCAGAACCAAAGTGCCGGCCATCCGTGTGACTGGAGCCGGGCACCGAGACCGGAGGAGTGCATCAAGTCGGCGCAGGGATCGGCAGCCGGCAAGGCTGAGAGAGAGGCGGCGATCGGTGAGCATGAAACCCGGCCAGCTGAGCAAAGAACCACCGCTGCAGCTGCCGTAACCATCAAACCGCCCGGAGAGCAGGGAATGGACCCAGCTCCGGGACGGCAGAGACTTGGGGAGGGAGCGGGTGGTCTCGGAGACCACGAAAGTCTTGCACCAGGAGAGGTAACGGCCGTTGCGGCGGCCCGTCCATTTTCCCTGAAAGAGCTAGCACTGGTGTGTGCGTTGGGCAAGACGTGGTTCCCGGCGAAGTGGACCCAGTTCATGGCGTGGTGCCGCACCGACCCGCTTACCCCCTCCCAGAACCCGGCTCTCAAGCAACTCCGCTCTGGACTCAGCAGCCACTTGCGGTGGTAGTCCACCGGCGGGCGGAGAAGCTCCGGCAGGCGCCGCGGCACTGCCAACAAACGGGCCACAATAATGCCCGGTGCCCGGACCGTGCGCGGTCGGGCGAAGAAGCCCCTCAGGGCCAGCACTCACGAGCTGCGGAAAAGATGACCCAGTTAGCAGCATCCTCTGATGGCTCCCGCCCATCGGCAACAGCGGCGGAGAGCGGCGGCCATCCATCTGATCCCGGCGGAGAACCGGCGGCAGAGAAGCAGTCGCCATTCCGTCATCCTGCCGGCGGCAATTTTATTTGGGGGGAGGGTTGGGGTGTGCGGGAGGTGGGTGTTTCACATTGTTTGGCGGAGTCTGCGATTCCCAGCGATGACCGGAGCCCCACGATCCACGCCGGCGACCCTGTACCACAGCCGGGTGCTGTTGTGGCAGCTACCCGTGGCTCGCCCATGGTGGCGGCGGAAGAGCCGCGATTCCGGCACAGTGCCGGAGCCCTTTCTGAGTGGGGGGAGGGACAGGGATTGCGGGAGGGGGTTATTTTACCTGGTTTGGATGGAGCCGTGTTACTCCACAAAGACCTGGGACCCTTGTCCTGCACCGTTGTACCTGTACCAAACCCGGGCGCTGTTGCGGCAGCGGCCCGTTGCTTCCCGGCCCAGATGATGCCGGAGGCGGCCACTCCAGTCCCCCTGCAATCGGGACCAACGAAAGCGGCAGTCTCTGCGGGGACCAGCGAGGTAAGCCAGACCAAGTCGCAGACTGACCCTGACTTATTTTTCCCTATGACTGTACCCTGTTGTTTCACTATAGGGGTGCCCGTTGGGTGGCAGGAGATAGGGGTACCAGGGGAGGGGAAGGAAGGGCAGCTTGTAGGGCAGGTAGGCTTCCCCATTACCCTGGCGGATCAGCAATGGGACTCTCAGTTAAGAGCCCCACTGTTGCAACCTTGCTATGAGCTGGAGGTATCATGGGTTGCGGCAAAGTTAGACCACCCCAGGGTTACCTACCGGTCAGGAGCTAAGGTGGGTGCATCTGCACCAGCAACCCTGAGCTCACCTCCGGTAATGAGGGCACAGCTTCAGGGAGAGGGGCTAGCCCTGTTAGCACCCAGCTCTAGGGTAGGATTGCCTGGTAGAGGGTTGGGTGGGCCAGTGGGAACCGGGGAGGGAGGGCAGCATGTGAGCCAGCCAGATTTCCCCATTACCCTGGCAGAGCATCAGGGGGTCTCTCGGTTTAGAGCCCCACTGTTGTCGCCTGGCTATGGGCTGGAGGTATCAGGGGCAGTGGCACAGTTAGCCCACCCCCAGATTACCTACCAGCCAGACTCCAAGGCAGGTGCTTCTGCACCAGTGCCCCTGGGCTCCTCTCCGGTAATGGGGAGGCAGTGTCAGGGAGATGGCCTCACTCAGGTGTCCTTAGGGTCCAGGTTAGGAGTGGCTAGGGGGAAGCGGAGTGAGGGAAGGCTGCAAATAGGTAGCCAGCACCAGGTTTCAGTAGGAGAAGGGCTAGTGGTAGCCGGGGAGGGAAAGCAGCAGGTATGGCAGCTAGAGTTTCCCATTAGCCTGGCAGAGCCTCAGGGGGTCTCTCAGATCAGTAACCCCCTGTTGCAGCCTGGCTATGGGCTGGGGGTATCATTGGCAGTGGCAGGCTTATGCCACCCCAGGTATACCTGCCAGCCAGGAGCAAAGGCGGTTGCATATGGAGAGGTGCCCCTGAGCTCATCCCTGGTAAGGGGGAGACAAGGTCAGGGAGGTAGGTGCACTCAGGTAGTTCCAGTGTCTGGGTTAGGATTGTGGAAAAGAAAAAAGATAGGGGGAGCAGAGGGTTAGAGCATAACACACCAACGACAACAGTAATGGGGTAAATGATTTACACAAATGGTCAATGACCCCCAAGGTGGACGTGGAGTGAGATATCGATAATCAAATACTCACACGGCCCTGTGTCAGCAGAGGTGCGTAGGGGTATCTTGCAAGTGGAAACCTGATCCTCCCAGATAGGTGGTCAGATATGGGATGGATGAGACATAATGCATTATGGCAATAACTATGTAATACTTACACGGCCATGTGTAAGCACAGTTGTGGAAAGGTTTCTGTGGGGCCCAACTAGTTAACCCATCCAAGTTGATTTCAGGGGTACAGAGCACACATCTGCTGGCAGGCAGGGTGATATATGGGGATTTCCCTTCACGGTCCTCCCGTTCTAGGGCTCCTTCCCTCCCCAGTCCAGCAAGCGGGGTGAGTGAGGCAAGATGACAGCAGAGGGTCAGCAGTGGTTTTTAAAATGATATACGTTTATTTAAACATTAAAAATACATTAAAAAGGGGGGCGTGCCGATGACGTCATCCAGGGTAGTCGGGTAGAGGGAGAGCTCTGGAGACCCCTCTGCATAAACACTATATTAAAGCGATTTTCTCCGATAGAAAAACCCCCAAAAGGCTCCCATTCACTCCCTAAAACCGCAGGGATGTCTAACAAGGGGAAAAGCCACCAAACCCAAGGGGTTGGCAAATTCTTCACTTCGGCAAAACAACCTGCCGAGGCGGGAGGCAGGAGGCAAGATGGCGCCCGCCCACCTGAGACACGAAGCAATCAAGGCCTCTCAGCACCGGCAAGCCCTTCTGATAACCCCCCCTCCCAAGACGGGAGGATTACTAAGGAGTTCCTTGAGGAGCTCCACGCTAAGCTCCAGAAATCGCTGGAGACAAACATCAAAGAGGCAGTGGCTGAAATTAAACGTGACATACAGGGCCTACAGGAGCGGACCACTACACTTGAGGCCAGGCTGGATGAGGCCCTCCAACATCAGGCCGAAGCTGATGATGAGATAATCCGTCTAGGACAGGAGATTCTCTCCCTCCGCGATGGCCTAGAAGACCAGGAGAACCGGGACCGCAGGCAGAACCTGCGGATCCGCGGGATTCCTGAGGCAATACAGCCCACCCATCTAAAGGCTTACCTTGTGGACTTTTTCCTCGCTGTCACCCCTGACCTTGCCTCCCATGACCTGGAGATAGATAGGGCACATAGAGCGCTGGGCCCACGGTCTGAGGATCCAAACCGCCGGCGGGACGTGATCGTGCGCCTTCACAGTTACTCTGCTAAGGATAAACTGATCGGAGCGTGCAGAGACAGGGACACGATCACGTTCCAGAATGAGCCCCTGCAGGTCTATAGCGACCTCTCCAAACAAACAGTGGACCGACAGAAGGCGATGCGCCCCCTCACTTTACTACTCCGGGACAAAGGCATTAAATATAAATGGGGGTTCCCGTTTAAACTTACCATCTTCCACAAAGGTAAATTTCTGGTCATCAGACTCCCGGAGGAAATGGAGTCACTGGCAAAGACCCTGGGCCTTCCCGCCGAGCCCTTTCAAAATGTCCACCAAACCGGCGACAGACCTCGGGGCAGAGAGGACCCTCCAGTAAGAGCGTCGGAGAGACTGGCGGAGCAAAGGCAGTCCAGAGACAGATGAAGGCGACCCCCTGGATTTTATGGAGGTCTTCCCGGGAGAACAACTCCAACATCCCACAAAATGGCGCCTGGAACGACCCCAACGCAGGATCCGAACGGATCCACACCTCTTACCTCCACTCAGGGCTCCCCATCGACTCCCAGAGGACTGACAGCCTTTGTACCTCGCTGCACTTCCCGGGAACCAGCCGCCGCATCGCGGAAACCCGAAGGACGAAGCCCACCTCGTGCGAGCCGAATCCCTACAAGATGGCGCCCGGAGAACCCTCTTCTCGTCAAGGAGCACCACGCGGTGTCCAGCCTGAGAAGATGACGTCATCACTCGCGGCCGCCATCCAGACGACACTTCCCGCCGCACCACGGGATCCCGGATTTGGAAACCCTAAGCTTTTGGCAGCCACAGTTATAACCCGGACTCCAGCAGGAGCGCTGGCCCCCTCCTCGGCTGAGGGGGGTGCGCCAAGGTTTAGCCGAGTTGCCCCTCGCCGTTCTCATGGACCAGACTGTCCCCCCCCCCCCTTGGTTTTTTGGTCAAGAGCGGGCCTAGGACGCAAGACAGTCCAACCGCCCCCAAGGGAGAGACACCCAGAGACGGTCTGTAACACTGTTACCCCCATATACCTTCCCTTTGGAGTTTCCCCCGTTGTCCCAAGTTTTACATTTCACCCCCCAATTGAACTAATGATTATGTACCCTGTTTAAGAAGGTCCCATAGAGAGAGTTGATAGGAACCCCCCCTCCCCTTCCTCACCAGCCCCCCCGCCCCCCCCCCTCTGTGTTCTCCCCCCCCCCCCCGCCCCCCCTCTGTGTTCTCCCCCCCTCTGTGTTCTCCCCTCCCCCCCCGCCCCCCCTCTGTGTTCTCCCCCCCTCTGTGTTCTCCCCTCCCCCCCCGCCCCCCTCTGTGTTCCCCCCCCCCCCCCGACCTAACTTGGCAAATTAGGTCTGTGAATATAGGCAGGCAAGCTATATCCCACAGTACTGTCACAAGGATGTATACATTGTCTGCTCCAAAATATTTCTCAGACACCTAAAGGATTGATAAGAAACCCTTCATAATGATTAGGCTAAGTGTCCAGGTCGACACCCCCTCCCCTTCTACCCCCCCTTCCCCTCCAACCCCCCCCTCCCCCCCCCTCACCATCTCCCCCCCCCTCGCCATCTCCCCCCCCTCACCATCTCCCCCCCCCCTCTTCATCTCTCCCCCCCTCACCATTTTCCCCCCCCTCACCATCTCTCCCCCCGTACCATCTCTCCCCCCGTACCATCTCTCCCCCCGTACCATCTCTCCCCCCCGTACCATCTCTCTCCCCCCCCCGCACCATCTCTCCCCCCCCCCCAGCACCATCTCTCCCCCCCCCCCAGCACCATCTCTCCCCCCCCCCAGCATCATCTCTCCCCCCCCCAGCACCATCTCTCCCCCCCCCACCCCACCTTCTCCCCCCTCCTCCTCCCCTCCTCCCCCCCCAGCTACCCCGCCTTCCCCCTCCCACCCCCCCCCCCTTGACGGTCAGGCGCTTGACCACTTATCTTTGCTCCAACCGGACTAGGCATGCCCGGGAATATAGGCAAACATGCTACATTACACAGGTTAGCATGTTAGCAACACCGCCTGTATTAATGCATTTCCCTGACACCTAAATGATGAACTGTGACCCCCACACAAAGTATACAGCCTATTGTTCAGATTGATACCCTGTCCCCCTTACCCCTTCTCCCCCTCCCCGCGTCCTCCTCTTCCCCTCCTCCCCCCCACTCCCCATTCGTCCTCCCCTCTCGTCCCCTTCTCCCCCCCTTTTTTTTTTTTTTTTTTTTCCCCCTCTCCCTACTCCCCCGCCTCCCTTCCTTCCCCCCCACTCCCCCCCTGACCCCCCTGAACAGGTCTGCCTCCCTTTACCTTAGCTCCGCTAAATAGGTCTGCGAACAGGGGTTTGAAAGTTGCGTTATTCAGGGTGCCCATGAGAGGCCACAGGATCTCGGTATAATTGCTATTGTTTGCCGTCTAAACAAATGAATGTGAACTATGTATAATGAATAGGATGTAAGGTCTCAATCGATGCGTCTCCCCCAACCCCTCCCTCCCCTTCCCCCCTCTCCTTCCCCCCCCCCCCTCCCTCCCTCCCCCCCCTCCCTCCCTCTCCTTCCCCCCCCTCCCTCCCTCTCCTTCCCCCCCCTCCCTCCCTCTCCTTCCCCCCCCTCCCTCCCTCTCCTTCCCCCCCTCCCTCTCCTCCCCCCCCTCCCTCTCCTTCCCCCCCTCCCTCTCCTTCCCCCCCCCCTCTCCTCCCCCCCCCTCTCCTTCCCCCCCCTCCCTCTCCTTCCCCCCCCTCCCTCTCCTTCCCCCCCCTCCCTCTCCTCCCCCCCCCCTCCCTCCCCCTCCTTCCCTCCCTCCCCCTCCTTCCCCCCCCTCCCTCTCCTTCCCCCCCCTCCCTCTCCTCCCCCCCCCTCCCTCTCCTCCCCCCCCTCTCCTTCCCCTCTTTCCCTCCCTCCCCCTCCTTCCCTCCCCTCCCCCTCCTTCCCCCCCCTCCCTCTCCTTCCCCCCCCTCCCTCTCCTTCCCCCCCCTTCCCTCCCCTCCCCCTCCCTCGGCCCCTCTCCATCGCTTACACACATCCCACCCTTCGACTCCCCCCCTCTCCTCCTACCGTCCCCTTCCTCTCCCGCCTTTCTTCCATCCTACCCAACCTATCCCGGTTCCCCCTGAACAGGTCTTCTTATCGCTACCTTAGCTCGTGCTGAATGGGTTTGGGAATATGGACTTGAAAGTTGCATTTTACAGGCTCACCACAAGAGCCTCTGTACAATTGTTATTACCCACCCTCCAAACAATTAAATGTGAATTATGTATACGGGTTATGATGCAAGATCTCACTCTGTGCGTCCCTCCCCACCCTCCCCCTCCCCTCCCCCCCTCCCCTCCCTGTCCCCCCCCTTCCCCCTCCCCTCCCTATCCCCCCCCTCCCCAACCCCCCCCCCTTCCTCTCCCCCCCCTCCCCCATTCCCTCCCTCTCCCCCTTCCCCACCCCCCCCCTTCCCTCTCCCTCCCCCCACCCCCTGCCACGCCCCACCCTACCATTCCCCCCCTCTCCCTACATACTCCCTACCTCCCTTCCCAACCACTCCCTACCCCCCCTGCACAGGTCTATCTACCTTTGCCTTAGCTTCTGCCATAAGGTTTGGGACTACGAGTTCAAAAGTTGCATTATTCAGGCTGACCACAAGAGGCCGCATAACCTCTGTACTAATCCAATCAATTGCCGTCCAAACAAATGTACGTGAACTACAGTATGTATAATGTTCAAGGTGTAAGGTCTCAATCTGTGCGTCCCCTCACCCCCCCTCTACCCTCATCTCCCATTCCCTCCCCTTCTACCTATCCTCCCAGCAACCCCTGTACCTACCCACCACCCCACCCACGGCATCCCTCAGCGTGAACCGAGATAAAGAGGAAAAGTAAATTATGTAGCATGGGCCTGTTACTTGAGAGGACTTACCTACGTGAAGAATCCCACCCTCACCTCTTCCCCCATTCCCCCTCCCCCACCCACTATTCCCTTTCTCCCCCCAAACTCACCCCACTCTTCAGAAGGCAAGGCGAAGGCATAACTACCAACCATATCCACCAGTCTCATCCGATGAAATAAATATCGGAGGAAACTACAGAGCCTCAGGGGTCTCCACTCGGCCCGCCTCCACTGGGGACCGTTCTCGGACCCGCCCCCAAGGGTCTTAAACCCCACTAACCGGTCCCTTACCAAAGGCCGGCTTAATACTTTTCAGACCCCATTAGGGTCGACTTTCCTTTCTCTCTTTGACCCGCTGTTTCTTTCCCAGCGGCCCCCCTTCCCAACCCTCCCCCCTCTACCCATTTTGGCTGTTCCCCTCCTGTACTAACCTAAGAACAACACACGCGACACCCTCTAGAGGGTTAATATGTCCCACCAAAAAGCACTAAAGATAGTCTCCTTAAATGTGAAAGGGCTTCACAACAATAGAAAACGACGCCTGGCCCTCCAGGAGATTAAGAAAACAGGGGGGGATGTTGTTTTCCTCCAGGAGACGCATTTCGCGTCTCAAGAGCCGCCTAAAATCTTTCAACATGCGTTTCCACTGAGTTACTTCTCGTCATTCAGCAGCAAACGCAGAGGGGTCGCCATTTTGATCCGTCAAGGCACCCCATTTAATTTAGCGAAAATACAAGCAGATCCTGAGGGAAGATTTATTGTGGTGTACGGCTCACTCTCCGGCACGACAATCGCCCTTATTAACCTATATGCCCCAAACGAGAATCAGACAGAATTCTTGAAGAAAGTTCTGGAAGAAATTGACCCACAGTACCTTTCCTCGCTACTTATCGCTGGGGACCTAAATATGGCTCTCAATCCAAAAGAAGACAAATCGAGCCACCCTGGACGACAACATTCCACTCAGTCACAAAGACTGGGGAAAAAATTTAAGGACATTGTGGGGGACTTTTCTCTGGTGGACATTTGGAGAACACAACATCAGGGGCAAAGGGACTATACCTTCTACTCGGCCCCTCACCAGTCTTATTCCCGTATTGACTACTTTCTTACTACCAAGAACATACTAGAGGCCACCTTAGACTCAGACATCGGCCCTATTACGTGGTCAGATCACGCCCCTATCACCATGACCCTATCCATTCCATTTGGAAAAATTATCTCATATAGCTGGAAACTAAATGATTCCTTACTGAACCACTCCGGGACAGTGATGGAACTCAAAAAGTCTCTCAAGGAATATTTTAGAATAAATAAAGGCTCCGTTACATCTCCGGCAAGCCTGTGGGAAGCCCATAAGGCGACAATTCGAGGAACTCTTATATCAATTGCCTCCCACAGGAAAAAAACTAGACTGAAATTAACTAAAGAGCTTACAGACAAAATAATCATTCTAGAGCAGCAGCATAAAAATAATCCCTCCCGGAGAATTTATAAACAATTGACAACTGCCCGCAATGATTTAAAAATAATTCAATTGGAAACTGTAGAAAAAGCTCTTAAATGGACGGGTCAGAGGTACTATGATAAAGGGAACAAGGCTGACAGACTTCTCGCTAGTAAGTTACGAGGAATACAGAAACGGTCACATATAGTGGCGATCAGGAATAATTCTGGTGAACTCCAATATAACGAAAAGAGAATAGCAGAGGAATTCACCAAATTCTACTCCAAATTATATAACTTAAGAACCCACTCTGCTAACTCTAACATAGCGAATTTGGCGTCAGCCATAGACTACTTATCTGACTGCGATCTTCCATCTCTAACAGAGGAAGAAAATACTATTTTAAACGCTAAAATTACGCTAGAAGAACTAGAAGCGGCCGTTAAGGCCTCCAAGATATCCAAGGCGCCGGGCCCCGATGGTTTCACAAATGCCTATTATAAGAAATTTTTCCCCATCCTGTCCAGACACCTATTAAGCTTGTTCAACTCATTCTTAGAAGGGAATCCTATCCCACCCACAATGTCGTCCGCTAATCTGGCTATAATACTGAAAGAAGGGAAGGATCCCACCCAATGTGGCAGCTACAGACCAATTTCACTGTTGAACAACGACCTTAAATTATACAGTAAAATTCTGGCGAACAGACTTAACCCTATCCTCCCGAGACTAGTACATAAGGACCAGGTCGGGTTTGTCCTGGGCCGGCAGGCCTCAGACAACACCCGTAAAATCATTAACTTAGTTGACCATGCCCACCTTTCAGGCTCAAAGGCGATGCTATTAAGCCTTGATGCAGAGAAGGCATTCGACAGAATCGACTGGCTGTTTCTAGACCAAACATTGATAAAATTTGGCTTCAGAGATTCATTCCTAAAAGGGGTTCAAGCACTCTACCAGAACCCGTCGGCCTCAGTACGACTCCCAGGTGGAGGCCTTGAACGATTCCATATCAAAAACGGCACCCGCCAAGGATGCCCCCTTTCCCCCCTTCTCTTCGCCCTCACGATTGAACCGCTGGCGTCTAAAATAAGACAAAACCCGAATATTCAGGGTATCCCAATCGACAAAGCACAATACAAAATTTCCCTATTCGCTGACGATATCATCCTCACCCTGACTAAACCCCTAACTTCCCTCCCTAACCTTCAGAGGGAACTGGCGGAGTTTGGTAGGGTGTCAGGATACAAAATAAACAGCGACAAATCAGAGGCCCTAAACCTTAGTCTCCCAGATCCCGAAGTCAAGCTCATCAAAATAAATTTTAACTATAGATGGTGCCCTTCATATATTAAATATCTGGGAATTAATGTATCAAGGCACTATCGGGATTTATACCGGGATAATTACCCGAAGCTATGGGACAAGATCAAAAAGGATCTAAATCAGTGGGAAGGTTACCAGATATCGTGGATCGGTAGAATTATTTCCACTAAGATGAATATACTCCCAAGAATGTTATACCTCTTCCAGACACTACCGACCCACGTCCCTGGCACTGATCTAAAACACATACAGACCAAATTGTTCCACTTTATTTGGCAGGGCAAGAGACCCAGAGTCGCTAGAGCGGTCCTGATGGCGGCAAGATCTAAGGGAGGACTGGGAGTTCCTGACCTACACAAATATTATTTGGCGGCACAACTCAAGCAGGTAGTAATGTGGAACTCTGACCCGACCCGTTGTAGTTGGGTGGAAATAGAGACTCGGTGTGCCAAAATGCCTTCCCTGCAAGCCTGCCTCTGGAGCCTGGACAGAGGAGAGGGGCCCTCACCCAATCTCAAATTACAAGCCGCACGTCACACGTGGGACGTATGGACACGATGTAAATACAAATACGGCCTCACCTCCAAAAGCTCTCAGTTGACCCCTATCTTTAACAACCCGAAATTCCCCCCGGGATGTGGATCTAAGCTGTTCGACCAATTCAGCGCGCGGGGTATAGAGGCGATTGCGGACTTACTGAGCCTAGGGAGGCTTCTGAGCTACCAAGAACTGAGGACCAAATATAAAATCAGGGAATTGGACACATTTAAATACCTTCAAATTAGAAATTTCATTAGAACAACATGCCCTCTTCCAGAATACCCCACTCTCACGAGGTTCGAACATCTCTGCGAGACTAAGACCCACCAGAAAGGTCTAATCTCGGACATATATGGAGTCCTGGAGCACTCATCAACCCCCAAGGAGCATGATTACATGCTCAAATGGGCAGCAGATCTAAATATAAATATAGATAGAGAGACTTGGGAAGAAATCTGGCAGGCGGCTTCGGAGACCTCCCTATGCACCACAATAAAGGAAAACATTTATAAAATCTTGTTTGGCTGGTATCTTACCCCAGCACGATTAAACCAGATCTACCCTCAGGCATCCGACTTATGCTGGAGAGGCTGTGGTCATAGAGGGGACATGGTCCACATCTGGTGGACCTGTCCAGAAATTGTGAAATACTGGGCCAAGGTCCAAATTCTGATAAAAGAGGTCACCGACCTGGAACTACCTATCGAACCACTGACCTACCTGTTGGCCGCACCTATGTCAGACATAGTCCGGCCTACCAGGAAATTAATATCCTTCATTCTCACTGCGGCCAGATGTTGTGTTGCAGCCTCCTGGAGGAAAACAACCACCCCGGCAATGGGGACTATCGAAAAAAGGGTCGGGGAGGTACTGATTATGGAGCGGCTAACTGCCACTGTAAGGCAAAAACTCCAGGCCCATGAGGATATCTGGGAACCCTGGAGCTCCCGCTACAGGCCCGGTGGCCCAACCCCGGGGAGACGGAGGGTTACCCCTCCCCTTAAGAGTCGAGAAACAACCCCCGACAAGACATCCCCAACAGCCAGATGGGACACCCCTCCCCCCCCCCCGACCCACCCCTCCCCCCCTCTCTGCCTCCCCTCTCTGGAGGCACTCCCCCCTCTTTTTGACAACAGTTGTAGTCAATTTCTTTCCCCCCCCCCCAAAAAAAAAAAATGTCAAATGTTAGGCTACATTGCTTTTTATTTCTGTAACAATGTCTAATTGCCTAATAAAATTGTTTGGAAAAAAAAAAAAAAATACATTAAAAAATACATCCACAAAGGCACTCACATGAAAATAACAAATCCCCGGTGCACCACCGTTGCTGTGGTTAGAAGTCGCTGCCCAACCGGCCTGTCCTCCGCGTCCGGAGTAAGAAGAGATGGTGCCTTCTATCCGGCGCGGCTGTGACTGCTACTGCTGGGTTAGGATTGCCTAGTGGGGAGCGGAGGGCAGATGGGCTGCAGGGAGGTAAGCAGCAGGAGTCATCAGCAGGGGCTGAGGTGCTGGGCCTAGGGGAGGCTAGGCAGAGAGACACTGGGGAGCAGGGGGGATAGGAGGTCAGTGGGGTGTCAGGCAGCTGGCAGAAGCTAGGGATGGAACCCAAGTGATTTGAATAGGCGCCAAAATTCCCCACAAATAATAACAGATGTAAATTACAACATATAAATAATTATAGTATGAAGTGTAACCCAAAAAATACTTCTCAATCTTCCAGGAAATGTGCAAAGATTTCCTACAGATACAGTCTTGGTTCGGGGTGGGAAGGGAGCGATGAGATCAGGAACACATCATAGAAATAAAGAAAATAAAAACAATCATGGTGCAGTATATCAATACAATCGGAGCTAGGTAGATATCTTGGCTCTATAGGAATTCCTACTTACAACAAGTGTAAATTAAAATCGCATTGCTCTGACTCAGTCAGGATTTGAAGAGGTTAAATCTCACATCTGATGGTATATTCTGGTCCAGGAAGGATTCAGAGCACGAATCTTGTGGATGTCATATTGCTCAGATCCAGGTAAGGTATATGAAATATAAACAAAACGGACCAATGGTCTAGATTGCAAAGCAATTTTATCGCAAAGAAAATGGAATAAGAGATGTACAGTACTTACAATAAGTACAATAAATTGTACATGTAAAGGTATCGTGAGACAGTTGAAACGCCGATCCAAGTTGTAAAAGATTACTCCCGTCCTCCCGCGACTCCAACCTCACCGCCGGTGTATGGCGTCTGACGTCACTTCCGACTAGCGGGTGACGACATCTGGTTGAAGGGGATAGCGACGGACAGCAATAGGATCAGCAGTGGAGCTCAGGCGTCTTCACTTCGTGGCAGCTGCAGCAGACTAAACTTCTCAAGCTCAACGCGTTTCGCTGTCACATACAGCTTCCGCAGCAGTGGTGGTAGCAGGAGCTTGTTTCCTGGCCTTCAGTTTTTAGAGGGCAGGGGCAAAGCACCTGGGTACCAGGGACCTCAGTACAGGATACTGGGAGATTGCCTTGTCCCAGGGGGCACAGGAGAGGGTAGGCGTCAGCACCCCAGGTGGTTTCTGAATTTCAGAAGTGATGCCACTCGGGGTCGGGACTGCCCTAGAGCCAGGGAGGAGAGACAATGGTATAGCGGAGCAGCTACAGGTGGGCACAGGGCCAGGGCAGGCAGGGTCCCTACAGGATAGTGACATAGCTCTTTCCCAGACTTGGTTGACAGGAAAGCGACGGTCTGTGCTTGATAGCTGGTCTTTCGCTGGTGCAGAGACATGCCAGTCTCTGGGCAGTATGCAGCCTGGTCTGCAGAGGTGCCCCTTCACAATGGGCTTGGTTCACCAGGTACTGGGTGGGGGGCAGAGGGTGGCAAAGGAGGATGCCCGGCAGCCACGTTGGAGCCCTGCTCAGCAGGATCTGGACTTCACTATCCAATGTGGCCAGGACAATGTACTGGACAATGCGGAGGACAATTTTGCCAGGCCAACCCCTCAGGACTTATTGAGTGCTTCAAGGATGCCCGTGGTGTCCCAGTGCTAAAGTGGGCAGCTGGGGCACAAGGCACGCATTGAGCAGGGGAGGTGTCATGGTAGAGGGGGTTTGACACGGGATTAAAGGGGTAAAACCCCATTTGGCCACCCCCTACTCTCACCTGGGAAGCAAGGGGTTAACTGGACTGTGGTCCAGTAATGTGTTTTTACCTTGCTTCAGCATCCTAATGTATATTCCCCTGTAAAAATGTATTGTTTCTGTTCCAGTGTTTGCACCAACACATACACTGGGGCTTAAGGGGTTAATGAGCTACAGTTTAGGAAAATACAAATGTGTGGTGTCTTTTCAGAAATATCTGGGCTTCAACAGGCTTGATTGAAGTTGGGTGTGAAAAGTACAGAGGGGGTTTAGTGTACAGTATGTTAATACCTAATTGGCAGGCCAAGGGTATATTGCTGGTAGAGACAGCTAGGACCCAGGTCTGGAGCATTGGGTGTGAAATATAGCACCTGTGACAAATGTTCGCTACACATGAGGCCCAGCTTCAAAAGCATCTCTTGACAAGGGGTTATGGGGGCCAGGGGTGCGGTTACACAAGGAGATATCAGAATGAGTGACCTTACTAAATATAAGAATATTATGAGATGTCCTCGGCTGAACGTGCTAAAAGCTACATGTGTGTATTCGTGGGACCGATTCGCACATAAGGATTACAGACACATGATGTCTAGCAGGTACTAAGAGACAGATATTAATATCTCTTAATTTTAGTATTACACGGTAATATTTAGTCTTATTGGGAGCGTCATGCGTGACGGAAGTACTACTGAACTGAAGTTATGAAGTTATTTCGATAGGAAAAGCCGTTTTTAAACGTCCTTGGGTGGAAGGAGTTTTACTCTGGGGAAGACTGTCAACCTCACCACTGATTTATGAGAGGGGCTGGGTTTAGGTTGTGTTCAATGGGAAATAATTGTATATAAAAAAGGCTCAGCCTATGGGCTATTGTCTTTTGTGATTTTCAAGATTGCTGTATGAACTGCTGGTCACGATTTCTGACTATTTCATCAATCCCATCTTAAGTAAGTGTCTATATTTTGTTTGTTATTTGTACTATCTTGTTGTGTTCACCTTTTTCAAGGAATAAATTATATTTTATCATATCCAAGCCTCGTTCAGTTCAACCCAGGTATTTTTGGTGTATTATTATAGCCTGTCATAAAGTTACCGTCACAGGGTGTGATGTGAGATGGGGATGGGATGTGAGGTGGGGATGGGATGTGAGGTGGGGATGGGATGTGAGGTGGGGATGTGATGTGAGGTGGGGATGGGATGTGAGGTGGGGATGTGATGTGAGGTGGGGATGTGATGTGAGGTGGGGGATGTGATGTGAGGATGTGATGTGATGTGAGGATGTGATGTGAGGTGGGGGATGTGATGTGAGGTGGGGATGTGAGGTGAGGTGGGGATGTGAGGTGAGGTGGGGATGTGAGGTGAGGTGGGGATGTGATGTGGGGATGTGATGTGGGGATGTGATGTGGGGATGTGATGTGGGGATGTGATGTGATGTGGGGATGTGATGTGAGGTGGGGATGTGATGTGAGGTGGGGATGTGATGTGAGGTGGGGATGTGATGTGAGGTGGGGATGTGATGTGAGGTGGGGATGTGATGTGAGGTGGGGATGTGATGTGAGGTGGGGATGTGATGTGAGGTGGGGATGTGATGTGAGGTGGGGATGTGATGTGAGGTGGGGATGTGATGTGAGGTGGGGATGTGATGTGAGGTGGGGATGTGATGTGAGGTGGGGATGTGATGTGAGGTGGGGGATGTGATGTGAGGTGGGGGATGTGATGTGAGGTGGGGGATGTGATGTGGGGATGTGATGTGAGGTGGGGGATGTGAGGTGAGGTGGGGATGTGAGGTGAGGTGGGGATGTGAGGTGAGGTGGGGATGTGAGGTGAGGTGGGGATGTGAGGTGAGGTGGGGATGTGAGGTGAGGTGGGGATGTGAGGTGAGGTGGGGATGTGAGGTGAGGTGGGGATGTGAGGTGAGGTGGGGATGTGAGGTGAGGTGGGGATGTGAGGTGAGGTGGGGATGTGAGGTGAGGTGGGGATGTGAGGTGAGGTGGGGATGTGATGTGAGGTGGGGATGTGATGTGAGGTGGGGATGTGATGTGAGGTGGGGATGTGAGGTGAGGTGGGGATGTGATGTGAGGTGGGGATGTGATGTGAGGTGGGGATGGGATGTGAGGTGGGGATGTGATGTGAGGTGGGGATGGGATGTGAGGTGGGGATGTGATGTGAGGTGGGGATGTGATGTGAGGTGGGGGATGTGATGTGAGGTGGGGATGTGATGTGAGGTTGTGATGTGATGTGAGGATGTGATGTGATGTGAGGATGTGATGTGAGGTGGGGGATGTGATGTGAGGTGGGGATGTGATGTGAGGTGGGGATGTGAGGTGAGGTGGGGATGTGATGTGGGGATGTGATGTGGGGATGTGATGTGGGGATGTGATGTGAGGTGGGGATGTGATGTGAGGTGGGGATGTGAGGTGAGGTGGGGATGTGAGGTGAGGTGGGGATGTGAGGTGAGGTGGGGATGTGAGGTGAGGTGGGGATGTGATGTGAGGTGGGGATGTGATGTGAGGTGGGGATGTGATGTGAGGTGGGGATGTGATGTGAGGTGGGGATGTGATGTGAGGTGGGGATGGGATGTGAGGTGGGGATGTGATGTGAGGTGGGGATGTGATGTGAGGTGGGGATGGGATGTGAGGTGGGGATGGGATGTGAGGTGGGGGATGTGATGTGAGGTGGGGGATGTGATGTGAGGTGGGGATGTGATGTGAGATGGGGATGGGATGTGAGGTGGGGATGTGATGTGAGGTGGGGATGTGATGTGAGGTGGGGATGTGATGTGAGGTGGGGATGTGATGTGAGGTGGGGATGGGATGTGAGGTGGGGGATGTGATGTGAGGTGGGGATGTGATGTGAGGTGGGGGATGTGATGTGAGGATGTGATGTGAGGTGGGGATGTGATGTGAGGTGGGGGATGTGATGTGAGGTGGGGATGTGATGTGAGGTGGGGATGTGATGTGAGGTGGGGATGTGATGTGAGGTGGGGATGTGATGTGAGGTGGGGATGTGATGTGAGGTGGGGATGTGATGTGAGGTGGGGATGTGATGTGAGGTGGGGATGTGATGTGAGGTGGGGATGTGATGTGAGGTGGGGATGTGATGTGAGGTGGGGATGTGATGTGAGGTGGGGATGTGATGTGATGTGAGGTGGGGATGTGATGTGAGGTGGGGATGTGATGTGAGGTGGGGATGTGATGTGAGGTGGGGATGTGTTTTTACCTTGCTTCAGCATCCTAATGTATATTCCCCTGTAAAAATGTATTGTTTCTGTTCCAGTGTTTGCACCAACACATACACTGGGGCTTAAGGGGTTAATGAGCTACAGTTTAGGAAAATACAAATGTGTGGTGTCTTTTCAGAAATATCTGGGCTTCAACAGGCTTGATTGAAGTTGGGTGTGAAAAGTACAGAGCTCGGGATAGAGGCAAAAGTGCAAGTGGGACAGTGGAGGTTACTAAGGGAGAGCAAAGTAACTGTAGTGCAAAGCTGAGAGTGGTCTGAAGTCATTACTTACAGATGCAGCCACCAGTATCCGATGACTTGCCTGGGAAAATACTGGGGCTATCTCCCCGTAACTCTGCAACATTTCTGTGAGATTCTGCAGCCCGACTAATGGGGGGTGGGGGATTGTATGTATTTGAGGGGTGGAGGGATTGTATGTATTTGAGGGGTGGAGGGATTGTATGTATTTGAGGGGTGGAGGGTTTGTATGTAGTTGGGGGGTGGGGGTTGTATGTAGTTGGGGGGTTGGGGAAGGGGTTGTATTTATTTGGGGTGTTGTATGTATTTGGGGTGGGGGGGGGTTGTATGTATTTTGGGGTGGTGGATTGTATGTGTTTGGGGTGGGTGGATTGTATGTACTGTATTTAGGCGGTTGAGTTGATTGTATGTATTTGGGGGAGGGGTTGTATGTATTTGGGAGGGGGTTGTATGTGTAACGCCTGTATGCCCGCAGACCTGGCCAGTCCCCAGTACTGAGGTGGGTAAGGGTATAACACGCACCCACAGCAGTGAGGGCGTGCCCAGAGTGTGGTTATGCGTTGCCGGGCCTGGTAAGAAAGGGTTAACGTTCTACTTGCTGAGTCCGGGGTGCCAGAAGTCGGAGGATAATGTCCAAGTGCCAGAGTTCAGGGGTTGGAGAAAGCAGCGTAGTGATGTCCGAAAGCCAGGGCATAATCAAAGTCCAAAGCAGAGTTCAAGTTCAAACCAAAGGAATCCAAGCAGGGACAGGAACCAGAGCTGAAACAGACAAGGGAGCTAGGCATAGACACTGCACACACAGGAGCTACAGGAAAGCTATATAGAGCAAGGAATGAGAGGACGGAGTGGGGTTATATAGGAAGGAGGACAAATAGCAGGAAGGGTTGGAGCAGGGGTTTGTCTGGGAGCTTGCAGGGATAGGTCAGTGAGAGCAGGGGAGGAGACAGGGAAGTAATCTAGGAAAATAGCCTGCAACCTACGGGGGCGGAGCCAGGGCCTGGGGAGGGTTGGTAAGTAGAGTGGGTGTGCATGCCCTCTGTAACACTGTTACACACGCGCATCACGTGAGCACCAGAGCATGGGAGAAGCATCGCAGGGGAGGTGTTTGGCAGGGGAGTCAGAGAGGAAGGAGGAGTGGAGGAAGCAGGTAGGGAACGGGCTGGGATGATGGAGGCACACCGCGGGGCGCTAGTCCTCCGACAGGAGACTAGGGACGGGAACGCGCGCGCGCACAGTGAGGGGACCGTGCGTGCGCACAGACCGTGAGACGGAGCGTGTTGACAGCGCCGCAGGGGAATGAGGCAGGGATTGGGGCAAGTGAAAAAGAAGAGCGTGATCTGCGCTCATATAATCGTGATATTGTGCTCAAGTGAATATATAATGTGAAAAAAAAACAAATTGAAAACCTGTTACATTTATAGAGATTATGCTACTGTGCTCGTGGTATGGCTCCACAAACCGATCTAGTGCAAAAACAAAAAGAAAGGCAGCGCAAAAAAACCTCATTGTGTAGTATATAAACAATATTGTATTAGTAATCAGGTGAGTATCGCACGTACTGTACATCAAATAACTGAAAAATAGGCGTGACATGTTAGGGACATGTTACCACTCTGTGCTCTGCAATCGTGGGTGATTGATGTGGGTCACCAGGGTCAGCTCTCCTCCCGCAGGTTCCGTAGGATCGGTGCAGACTTCTGCTCGGTCAAACCAAGACCTCTGGTAGCAGGATGCAGGCGCAGTGATTATTCGGCAAACCTAGTAAACTTTCTAGATACAACAGTTACACTGAAAGATGGCAAACTACACACATCTGTATACAACAAACCAACAGACAGATGCAGTTACCTCCACAACTCCAGCTTCCATCCCACTCATACGAAACTAGGTATCATACACAGCCACACAGCCTGGCTATAAGATACCACCGCATATGCTCTGACACTGAAGACAGAAACAGGCATCTCACAACCCTGACCAAATCGTTCAGACAGAAGGGATACAAACCAAAGACCATTGCCAAAACTATTACATCTGCACTAAAAGCCCCACGAGAACACCTACTACAATACAGACAGAAAGAACCTACCACACCCATACCCCTAGTGGCCACATACAACCCTACCCTAGAGGGAATATGAAAAATAATCAAAGATCTGCAACCCATGCTGGCAGAGGATGCGACATTAAAAGAAATCTTTCCCAAACCTCCCATTCTTGCGTTCCGGCAACCACCAAACCTCAAACAGAAATGAGTCAACAGAAAACTTCACAACGAACTTAAAGACACTGATAATGGCACAAAACTGTGCAACAACACACGTTGCAAACTCTGCAAACATATATGCCAAGATCCCACAGCCAGTCACAACAATAGAACACTCAATGTTAAAGGATCATACAGCTGCACATCCAGGAATGTGGTGTATATGATTCAGTGCAACAAATGTGACCAAGGATGCTACATTGGAGAAAGCAGCCAAAAACTTCAAGGAAGAATGAATATGCACAGACACTCTATTCTCCACCACGAAGAAGGAAGATACTGCTCACCTGTGGGACATCACTTCTCACACCCAGATCATTCCATAAATGATTTAAAAATCAAAATCCTTAATGGAATGTTTAAACGCACCTAAGAACGGAAAACATTTGAGCTCAGAATGATAAGACTCTTTGACACCAAAACAAGGGGACTTAATGCAGACATGGGGTTTCTCACACACTATCATAATTTGTTGTAATGGTCCTCCCTGCCATTGTGCCATCCCATACCTCCCCCCCACCCCCGCAGTATCCTCTTCCCCCTCTGTGCTGCTGTGGATGTACAGCCCCCCCCCCCCCCATCCCTAATTCTCACCTTCCTTATCTCAGTTTTAACACCCTTCCAGTGCCTTTTTTTTTCCAATCCCTGTCTAAGTCACAGAAACCTTTGTATATCAGTATTGCTGACCTGAAGAAGAAAGGAAAACTCTCGAAAGCTTGTCCTATGACATAAATTGTTAGTCCAAATAAAAAAGGTATCACCTAATACTGAAGAACTCGTTTATTATATATATATATATATAGATAATTTCAGTACAGGTTGAACAAACATTGCCGTCAACTGGAAGCCGTCAGCAAGTTAATCAGTAGCTATGATTAATGAGGTCCCTGTGTATAATAAAAATGGGGGTTTCCTCTTCTGCAACTTAGGTTTAGGGCTCCACCCTAAAGAGAGAAGCATTTTGGAGGAACTGGTACTTTAACAAGGCATTTTGTGTCAGGAATATGGGTTAATGTTTCCTAGTATGTTTAATCCACAGCAGAACACCCACAAATAAATACAAAGTATGGAGTTCAATGAACACGGACATTTCAATGTAATTAGCCCCTTTCTGTTGTTAATTAAGGCTTTATAATTACACTGGTTTTAATGGGAGACCATTATCTCCAGTTTCAATGTTGAGCCATTTAGTTATTCAGACGCCCTAATGAGGTATAATAACCCATCACTTTCACAGAGATCTCATCCTCAGATCTTTGAATAATTCAAAGTAATCCCCTAATAGGCAGAACTAGTTATTATAGAGGGTAATTGGCCTTCTCTGCTTCTGTATCAGAATGAAAGAAAGCGAATTTGAACAGAACATCTGAGCAGGGGTCTCTCGCCCGTAACCGTCTGTACATGTGATGTCTGAGCAGGGGTCTCTCGCCCATAACTGTCTATACATGTGATGTCTGAGCAGGGGTCTCTCGCCAGTAACCGTCTGTACATGTGATGTATGAACAGGGGTCTCTCACCCATAACTGTCTGTACATGTGATGTCTGAGCAGTGGTCTCTCGCCCATAACTGTCTGTATGTCATGCTGTGCTCGCCACGGACAAGGAGGGACCCCGAAACTGAGGTGAGAAGAGTAACACCTGCACCCACAGCTACGGGGACACTCCTGGAAAGTGGAAAATACGCGTCTGAAACCGTACGGGAGTATAAGATAAAGTAAGATACTCGCCGGACGAGAAGGGAGGTTCCAGAAGGATAGTTGGTACCGAGAGCCTGGGGTCCAGAGCCGGGAGGTAAATCGGAATCCGTAAGCCGAGGTAAAAGGTCGGAGAGTTCAGGAGGTCAGGGTACAAGCCAAAGGTCGAAGTCCAGAGCGGATCTACAGCCAAGCCGGTTTGGTACACCAAAGATCGCTAGGGAAGACAAAGAGACAAGAGCCAAGGCAGGCACGACCGTGGGTAACACAGGTCACACAAAGCTATGCTCAGCCAAAGAAGGAATGGCTGAGCAAGGTATAAATAGGAGGAAGGACCAATAGGAAGCGGGGGAGTAACGAGGGAGCGGCAACAGGGAAGATAGGGATTGGAGAGGACAAGATTGCCACAGCTGCGCTTGATGCGAGGCATGTGGGCGGTGCACGCGCATCAGGCGTGGGCGCCGCGCGGGAGAGGTACGTGCGGCCTGAGCTGGGGGCGGGAACTCCTCCTGTGGGAGGACGTAAAGGTCCTTGTTCGTGCTCGCACATGCGCGCGTTCAGCAACCACCGCGGAGAGCGAAGGGGAAGGAGGACGCCGCCTGCGGTGGCGAGGCAGTAGAGCCAGGGCGGATCGGGTGAGTAAAGTCGTGAGAGGAACCCCCTTAGAGAGAGGTGTTCCCCCAGACCTTACAGTACCCCCCCCCCCCCTTCAGGAGCGTCCTCAGGACGACTCCAATATGGTTTTTGGGGAAATTTAGAGTGAAAGAGTCTCAGCAGTCTGGGAGCATGGATTTGATGGTAGGGTACCCAAGATCTTTCCTCTGGACCAAAGCCCTTCCAGTGAACCAGGTACTGCACCGACCCCCTCATCCTCCTGGAATCCAGAATAGACTGAATCTCAAACTCCTCCTGCCCCTGAACTATGACCGGTTTAGGGTCAATCGGTGTCCTGTGGAACCGCGGACTCTGGGACACAGGTTTTAGCAGTGACACGTGGAACACGGAGGGTATCCTCATGGATGGAGGAAGTTCCAGACGATATGCCAAAGGATTGATCCGTTCCACTACTGAGAATGGGCCCAAGTACCTGGGAGCCAGCTTGTGGCTCGGAGTCTTCAGTCTAATGTTCTTGGAGGAGAGCCAGACCTTATCCCCTGGCTTGAAGACTGGTGCCTGCCGGCGGTGAAGATCTGCCTGTGCCTTTTGTCTCTGGGTTACCCTTCTCAAAGCCTCTTGGAACTTTTTCCAGGATTCCTGAAGATCCTTGATTCGGTCATCAGCCGCTGGAACCCCGGAAGGAACTGAGGTGATGGGCAGCTGACCTGGGTGAAAACAATAATTAATGAAAAAAGGGGATTTCAGCGTGGAGCTGTTCTTTAAAGAATTATGGGAGAACTCTGCCCACGGAAGTAAATCTACCCAATTGCCCTGGCTGTCCACGATGAAGCATCGGAGGTATTGCTCCAGAGTCTGGTTCGTTCTCTCGGTTTGCCCATTAGTTTGGGGATGATACCCGGAAGAAAAATGGAGGGTGATATCCATCCTGCGAGTGAAGGCCCGCCAAAATTTTGAGACAAATTGTGTACCTCGATCGGATACGATAGAAAGAGGAACTCCGTGAATGCGGAATATTTCCTTAACAAAAACGTCTGCCAGGGTGGCGGAATTGGGTAGGCCTTTGAGAGGGATGAAATGGGCCTGCTTGGAAAAACAATCCACGACAACCAAAATGGTGTTCATCCCTTTAGAGGTTGGAAGTTCCACCACAAAGTCCATGGAAAAATGACTCCATGGGCGTTCTGGTATAGGGAGGGGTTGTAGAAGGCCGTATGGCTTTTTACGAATGGTCTTAACCTGGGCGCATATTGGACAGGTTTTTACATACTCCGAAATTATTCGAGTGGGAAGTTTTTTAGAAGAAGAAAGAGAGGAAGAGATTATACCCAACGAGACCCTCTCATACCTTATTGGGTTTTGGCGTTTCCCGGCCGCAGAGGACAGCTTGCCAGCAGATGACCGGGATGACCGCAGTAATGGCAAAGTCCACCATCACATCAGCGCTGTCTCTCAGACGCGGATAGCCGATAACTTCCAAGCTGCATAGGTTCGGGCTCATCCATGGGTTGGGGAACGTGAGGGACGAGACTGCGGCTGGTAGACCGATGGGAGGTGGTACGAGGAAAAGCGCGTTCAAGTCTTCTCTCTCGTAGCCGCTGGTCCACGCGGATGCAGACCGCAATGAGATCCTCCAATCTGGTGGGTCTCTCCATAGTGGCCAGCTGGTCTTTGATGGCGTCAGACAGACCCTGCCAAAAAGCTGCGGAGAGTGAGTCATCGTTCCAGGAGGTCTCCGCCGCGATGGTCCGGAACTCCAGCGCATACTCGGCGACAGGACGAGTACCCTGGGAAATATGAAAGAGAGAGGAATCTGCCGTAATTTGGCGACCAAGCGTATCAAATACTTGCCTAAATTCTCGGAGAAAGCGAGGATAGTCACGCGTCATGGCAGGCTCCCGCTCCCAGATGGGGGATGCCCAGGCTAGGGCCTTTCCGTTCAAGAGAGAAATAATATAAGCCACCCTTGAGCGTGCGGTAGGAAAGCGCGATGGGGATAATTGAAATTGAATCTCGCACTGATTAAGAAACCCTCTGCACTCGTGGGGGTCCCCTGCATAGCGATTGGGAGCCGGGAGATGAGGATCCAAAGCCACAGAGGAACCCGGGGAGGGAAATGCCGCAGCTGCCATGGCAGAGGGGCCTGGGGAATGCTGCAATGAGGAGACTCTTGAGAGCTCCAGCGTCATGGAGGCAAGCTGCGCCTCTAGCTGGAGAAGTCGCAGCATGGGGCTTGGTTGCTCAACCTCTTCGGGGTCCATGTCTGTGCGGCTGAGCATAATGTCACGCTGTGCTCGCCACGGACAAGGAGGGACTCCGAAACTGAGGTGAGAAGAGTAACACCTGCACCCACAGCTACGGGGACACACCTGGAAAGTGGAAAATAGGCGTCTGGAACCGTACGGGAGTATAAGATAAAGTAAGATACTCGCCGGACGAGAAGGGAGGTTCCAGAAGGATAGTTGGTACCGAGAGCCTGGGGTCCAGAGCCGGGAGGTACTGCACCGACACACTTTATTCGAGCAAATACCCAGTATGTACCTGGCAGATACCTGGAATGCGCCACTCCTCACCTCTGACAAGCCCCGTTGTGTTTGCCTTCCCAGCCTGGGTTCATACCTGGCTGACGGGCGGCTGATCTGTTAAATGATAATGATTAGGATTTAATAGGCTGCAATGCTTCGCGTGTCTACCAGATGGCATAAATTCATGAATTGTTATGCAGTATATATATATATACTGTGCAGCATTGCAGCCAGCGGGAATAAAATGCTTCAATCCCTGCCTGGAAAATAACCCAATGCACTCGGGTAGAAAACAGTCACAAACCTCAATACACCCGGGTATACCCGAATTCGTGGGACTAGCCGAGCTCGAATAAAGTGTGTCGCCAGTGTAGATCGGAATCCGTAAGCCGAGGTAAAAGGTCGGAGAGTTCAGGAGGTCAGGGTACAAGCCAAAGGTCGAAGTCCAGAGCGGATCTACAGCCAAGCCGGTTCGGTACACCAAAGATCGCTAGGGAAGACAAAGAGACAAGAGCCAAGGCAGGCACGACCGTGGGTAACACAGGTCACACAAAGCTATGCTCAGCTAAAGAAGGAATGGCTGAGCAAGGTATAAATAGGAGGAAGGACCAATAGGAAGCGGGGGAGTAACGAGGGAGCGGCCCCAGGGAAGATAGGGATTGGAGAGGACAAGATTGCCACAGCTGCGCTTGATGCGAGGCTTGTGGGCGGTGCACGCGCATCAGGCGTGGGCGCCGCGCGGGAGAGGTACGCGCGGCCTGAGCTGGGGGCAGGAACTCCTCCTGTGGGAGGACATAAAGGTCCTTGTTCGTGCTCGCGCATGCGCGCGTTCAGCAACCACCGCGGGGAGCGAAGGGGAAGGAGGATCCCGCCCGCGGCGGCGAGACAGTAGAGCCGGAGCGGATCGGGTGAGTAAAGTCACGGGAGGAACCCCCTTAGAGAGAGATGTTCCCCCGGACCTTACACTGTACATGTGATGTATGAGCAGAGGTCTCTCGCCCATAACTGTCTGTACATGTGATGTCTGAGCAGGGGTCTCTCGCCCGTAACCGTCTGTACATGTGATGTCTGAGCGGGGGTCTCTCGCCCGTAACCGTCTGTACATGTGATGTCTGAGCAGGGGTCTCTCGCCCGTAACTGTCTGTACATGTGATGTCTGAGCGGGGGTCTCTCGTCAGTAACCGTCTGTACATGTGATGTCTGAGCAGGGGTCTCTCGCCCGTAACCGTCTGTACATGTGATGTCTGAGCGGGGATCTCTCGCCCGTAACTGTCTGTACATGTGATGTCTGAGCAGGGGTCTCTCGCCCGTAACCGTCTGTACATGTGATGTCTGGACAGGGGTCTCTCGCCCGTAACCATCTGTACATGTGATGTCTGAGCAGGGGTCTCTCGCCCGTAACTGTCTGTACATGTGATGTCTGAGCAGGGGTCTCTCGTCAGTAACCGTCTGTACATGTGATGTCTGAGCAGGGGTCTCTCGCCCGTAACCGTCTGTACATGTGATGTCTGAGCGGGGGTCTCTCGCCCGTTACTGTCTGTACATGTGATGTCTGAGCAGGGGTCTCTCGCCCGTAACTGTCTGTACATGTGATGTCTGAGCGGGGGTCTCTCGCCCGTAACCGTCTGTACATGTGATGTCTGAGCAGGGGTCTCTCGCCCATAACCGTCTGTACATGTGATGTCTGAGATGGGGTCTCCCGCCCGTAACTGTCTGTACATGTGATGTCTGAGCGGGGGTCTCTCGCCCGTAACCGTCTGTACATGTGATGTCTGAGCAGGGGTCTCTCGCCCGTAACCGTCTGTACATGTGATGTCTGAGCGGGGGTCTCTCGCCCGTAACCGTCTGTACATGTGATGTCTGAGCAGGGGTCTCTCGCCCGTAACCGTCTGTACATGTGATGTCTGATTGGGGTCTCTCGCCCGTAACCGTCTGTACATGTGATGTCTGAGCAGGGGTCTCTCGTCAGTAACCGTCTGTACATGTGATGTCTGAGCAGGGGTCTCTCGCCCGTAACCGTCTGTACATGTGATGTCTGAGCAGTGGTCTCTCGCCCGTAACTCTCTGTACATGTGATGTCTGAGCGGGGGTCTCTCGCCCGTAACCGTCTGTACATGTGATGTCTGAGCGGGGGTCTCTCGCCCGTAACCATCTGTACATGTGATGTCTGAGCAGGGTTCTCTCGCCCGTAACCGTCTGTACATGTGATGTCTGAGCGGGGGTCTCTCGCCAGTAACCGTCTGTACATGTGATGTCTGAGCGGGGGTCCCTCGCCAGTAACCGTCTGTACATGTGATGTCTGAGCAGGGGTCTCTCGCCCGTAACTGTCTGTACATGTGATGTCTGAGCAGGGGTCTCTCGCCAGTAACCGTCTGTACATGTGATGTCTGAGCGGGGGTCTCTCGCCCGTAACCGTCTGTACATGTGATGTCTGAGCAGGGGTCTCTCGCCAGTAACTGTCTGTACATGTGATGTCTGAGCGGGGGTCTCTCGCCCGTAACCGTCTGTACATGTGATGTCTGAGCGGGGGTCTCTCGCCCGTAACCGTCTGTACATGTGATGTCTGAGCAGGGGTCTCTCGCCCGTAACCATCTGTACATGTGATGTCTGAGCGGGGGTCTCTCGCCAGTAACCGTCTGTACTGTGATGTCTGAGCGGGGGTCTCTCGCCCGTAACCGTCTGTACATGTGATGTATGAGCAGGGGTCTCTCGCCCGTAACTGTCTGTACATGTGATGTCTGAGCGGGGGTCTCTCGCCCGTAACCGTCTGTACATGTGATGTCTGAGCGGGGGTCTCTCGCCCGTAACCGTCTGTACATGTGATGTCTGAGCGGGGGTCTCTCGTCAGTAACCGTCTGTACATGTGATGTCTGAGCGGGGGTCTCTCGCCCGTAACCGTCTGTACATGTGATGTCTGATTGGGGTCTCTCGCTCGTAACCGTCTGTACATGTGATGTCTGATTGGGGTCTCTCGCCAGTAACCGTCTGTACATGTGATGTCTGAGCGGGGGTCTCTCGCCCGTAACCGTCTGTACATGTGATGTCTGAGCGGGGGTCTCTCGCCAGTAACCGTCTGTACTGTGATGTCTGAGCGGGGGTCTCTCGTCAGTAACCGTCTGTACATGTGATGTCTGAGCGGGGGTCTCTCGTCAGTAACCGTCTGTACATGTGATGTCTGAGCGGGGGTCTCTCGTCAGTAACCGTCTGTACATGTGATGTCTGAGCGGGGGTCTCTCGTCAGTAACCGTCTGTACATGTGATGTCTGAGCAGGGGTCTCTCGCCCGTAACCGTCTGTACATGTGATGTCTGAGCGGGGGTCTCTCGCCCGTAACCATCTGTACATGTGATGTCTGAGCAGGGGTCTCTCGCCCGTAACCGTCTGTACATGTGATGTCTGAGCGGGGGTCTCTCGTCAGTAACCGTCTGTACATGTGATGTCTGATCGGGGGTCTCTCGCCAGTAACCGTCTGTACATGTGATGTCTGAGCGGGGGTCTCTCGTCAGTAACCGTCTGTACATGTGATGTCTGAGCGGGGGTCTCTCGTCAGTAACCGTCTGTACATGTGATGTCTGAGCAGGGGTCTCTCGCCCGTAACCATCTGTACATGTGATGTCTGAGCAGGGGTCTCTCGCCCGTAACCGTCTCTACATGTGATGTCTGAGCGGGGGTCTCTCGCCCGTAACCGTCTGTACATGTGATGTCTGAGCGGGGGTCTCTCGTCAGTAACCGTCTGTACATGTGATGTCTGAGCGGGGGTCTCTCGTCAGTAACCGTCTGTACATGTGATGTCTGAGCGGGGGTCTCTCGTCAGTAACCGTCTGTACATGTGATGTCTGAGCGGGGGTCTCTCGCCAGTAACCGTCTGTACATGTGATGTCTGAGCAGGGGTCTCCCGCCCGTAACCGTCTGTACATGTGATGTCTGAGCAGGGGTCTCTCGCCCGTAACCGTCTGTACATGTGATGTATGAGCAGGGGTCTCTCGCCCGTAACTGTCTGTACATGTGATGTCTGAGCGGGGGTCTCTCGCCCGTAACCGTCTGTACATGTGATGTCTGAGCGGGGGTCTCTCGCCCGTAACCGTCTGTACATGTGATGTCTGAGCAGGGGTCTCTCGCCTGTAACCATCTGTACATGTGATGTCTGAGCGGGGGTCTCTCGCCCGTAACCGTCTGTACATGTGATGTCTGAGCAGGGGTCTCTCGCCCGTAACCATCTGTACATGTGATGTCTGAGCAGGGGTCTCTCGCCCATAACCGTCTGTACATGTGATGTCTGAGCAGGGGTCTCTCGCCCGTAACCATCTGTACATGTGATGTCTGAGCGGGGGTCTCTCGCCCGTAACCGTCTGCACATGTGATGTCTGAGCGGGGTCTTTAATTTGCAATTGTCTGAAGAGTAAATTCATTGTAAGAACACTCGGGATTCACAAAATAATCAATAATTCATCAAAAGCAATTAGCACAACATGAGAAACTCAACTATATTCCTTGCAATCACTTAAAATCCCCATATTTACCCAAAACCACATCTCAAAAAAATACCACACCAGAATTGTCAAAGAAGTACAATAATTACCACTAGCACGGGGCTTGGAAGAAGGACCAAGCGGGTCTGAAACTTCGCCCGGCGCCTGCACCTGATCTCCAAGAAAGGTCTCATGGCACCGGACACAGCCGCGACTTGCGTTTGTTATCAGTCTGCTTTTTACTTTATCAAATATAGTGGCTAGCTCAGTGGTTTTCAACTTTTTTGTTGGTCAAGCCAGGGGTGCGCTAACTGGGGGGCACAAGACTTTTTTTTGGGGGGGGGGAGGGGTGGCTCACTTACTTGGCTTCAGTTTCAGCTTCAGTTCACACGCCTGTTGCCATGGAGATGCGTCAACAAATGCCGATGCGGATCACGTGACTTCACATGACCCCGCGGCGTCATTTGACGCTACATTTGAGGCAAGGAGGGGGGAGGAGTTAGCGCACCCCTGAGTTAAGGAACGATATAGTTATATTGGGAAATTCTGTGGAACCCCAACCCTCTCTAATAGCGCGTCTGAGATCAGATGCATTGTAAGGAACCCCAACCCTCTCTAATAGCGTGTCTGAGATCAGATGCATTGTAAGGAACCCCAACCCTCTCTAATAGCACGCCTGAGATCAGATGCATTGTAAATTCTTCTGTATTTGGAATAGTAAATAAAGAATATCACTTGTTCTGTATCTGCATGTCTCAGACAGGTCTGCAACCCTGTATTTCCCCATTATCGCTTAGCAAACAGCACTTCCACTGCAGCCAAGGATTCTGGGTAATGACATGCAAATGAGCACAGTGAGTCAGTCTTTACTTCTTATCCATTCTAACATCGAACCCTATAAGCTTATACCCGCCGTATTAGGCTTCCGTCCTGGGGTCACGGCTGCATGCACGCGGAGCGTCTTGTGGCGCGGGCACCTGTTTCAGCCGCGACCTGTGGTCTGTGGCTGTGCTGCAGCTGAGAGCAGGAGATCTGATGGGGGGGGGGGGGGGTTTGGAGGGGGAGGGAGCCATGACGTCACGCGGCTGGTTCGTCCTCATTGGCAGAACCGCCGCTGTGATGTGGCCAATGCTCGGCCGCCGCATCGCGCATTGTGCGTGGACACGCCGACTTGGGCCGGTCCCATAGAGGTAGGGTGACCAGATTTTGAAAATGAAAAACCGGGACACATTTTTTTTTTTTTATATATATATAACAGTTTATTTATTGTAGTACACTTATACTTTACTACCATTAGAGAGAGAGTGTGTGTGTGTGTGTGTGTGTGTGTGTGTGTGTGTGTGTGTGTGTGTGTGTGTGTGTGTGTGTGTGTGTGTGTGTGTGTGTGTGTGTGTGTGTGTGTGTGTTACACCTCAATAATCGAACAACAAAAAAAACCCAGATGTGAATGATTCTGAACCCATTAACCAGTGCCAGGATGCCCCCTCTTCACAATTTCTAAAAGCAGCAATCCCGCCTGGGATCTTACCTGATCCGCAGTCCCTCAAGGTACTATACTGGAGGGGAGGTGTTCCTTACCTGTCTTCCGATGTCTCCCACGTGAAATTTGAGTCAGATCTGGAAGAAAGCAGAGTAGGTTACTTCGGTGTAGGTATACGGCAGTTAAGATAAGACAGAGGGTGAGGGAGACAGGGAGGGAGGGCGAGGGAGGGAGACAGGGATGGAGGGAGACAGGGAGGGAGGGAGGGAGGGAGGGCGAGGGAGGGAGACAGGGAGGGAGACAGGGAGGGAGACAGGGAGGGAGGGCGAGGGAGGGAGACAGACAGGGAGGGAGGGCGAGGGAGGGAGACAGGGAGGGAGGGCGAGGGAGGACGAGGGAGGGGAGACAGGGAGGGAGGGAGACAGGGAGGGAGGGTGAGACAGGGGAGGGTGAGGGAGGGTGAGACAGGGAGGGTGAGGGAGGGAGGGTGAGGGAGGGTGAGACAGGAGGGTGAGGGAGGGTGAGACAGGGAGGTTGAGACAGGGAGGGTGAGGGAGGGTGAGACAGGGAGGGAGGGGAAGGAGGGTGAGACAGGGAGGGAGGGTGAGACATGGAGGGGGGAGGGAGGGTGAGACAGGGAGGGGGGAGGGAGGGTGAGACAGGGAGGGAGGGTGAGACAGGGAGGGAGGGTGAGACAGGGAGGGAGGGAGGGTGAGACAGGGAGGGAGGGTGAGACAGGGAGTGAGGGAGGGTGAGACAGGTAGGGAGGGAGGCAGGGAGGGTGAGACAGGGAGGGAGGGAGGTGAGACAGGGAGGGAGGGAGGGAGGGTGAGACAGGGAGGGAGGGAGGGTGAGACAGGAAGGGAGGGAGGGAGGGTGATACAGGGAGGGAGGGAGGGTGAGACAGGGAGGGAGGGAGGGTGAGAAAGGGAGGGAGGGGAGGGAGGGTGAGACAGGGAGGGAGGGAGGGAGGGTGAGACAGGGAGGAGGGTGAGACAGGGAGGAGACAGGGAGGGAGGGAGACAGGGAGGGTGAGACAGGGAGGGAGGGAGGGTGAGACAGGGAGGGAGGGAGGGTGAGACAGGAGGGAGGGAGGGTGAGACAGGGAGGGAGGGAGGGAGGGAGGGTGAGACAGGGAGGGAGGGTGAGACAGGAGGGAGACAGGGAGGGAGACAGGGAGGAGGAGACAGGGAGGGAGGTGAGACAGGGTGGGAGGGAAGGAAGGAGACAGGGTGGGAGGGCAGGTTGGGAGGAGGCAGGGTGTGAGGGAGGCAGGGTGGGAAGGAGGGTGGGCTACAGGGTGGGAGACAGGGTGGGTGGGAGACAGGGTGGGTGGGAGACAGGGTGGGAGACAGGGTGGGAGACAGGGTGGGTGGGAGACAGGGTGGGTGGGAGACAGGGTGGGTGGGAGACAGGGTGAGACAGGGGGGAGGGAGGGAACAGGGTGGGAGGGAGGGAGGGAGACAGGGAGGGAGGGAGACAGGGGGTGACAGGGAGGGAGGGAGACAGGGGGGAGACAGGGTGGGAGGGAAGGAGGGAGACAGGGTGGGAGGGAAAGGAGGGAGACAGGGTGGGAGGGAAGGAGGGAGACAGGGTGGGACGGGAAGGAGGGAGACAGGGTGGCAGGAAAGGAGGGAAACAGGGTGGGAGACAGGGTGGGAGGAAAGGAGGAGACAGGGTGGGAGGGAAGGAGGGAGACAGGGTGGGAGGGAAGGAGGGAGACAGGGTGGGAGGGAAGGAGGGAGACAGGGTGGGAGACAGGATGGGAGACAGGGTGGGAGGGAAGGAGGGAGACAGGGGGTGAGACAGGGAGGGAGGGAGACAGGGAGGGAGACAGGGAAGGAGGGAGACAGGGTGGGAGGGAAAGAGGGAGACAGGGTGGGAGGAAAGGAGGGAGACAGGGTGGGAGGGAAGGAGGGAGACAGGGTGGGAGGAAAGGAGGGAGACAGGGTGGGAGACAGGGTGGGAGGGAAGGAGGGAGACAGGGTGGGAGGGAAGGAGGGAGACAGGGTGGGAGGGAAGGAGGGAGACAGGGTGGGAGGGAAGGAGGGAGACAGGGTGGGAGACAGGGTGGGAGGGAAGGAGGGAGACAGGGTGGGAGACAGAGTGGGAGGGAAGGAGGGAGAAAGGGTGGGAGACAGGGTGGGAGGGAAGGAGGGAGACAGGGTGGGAGGGAAGGAGGGAGACAGGGTGGGAGGGAGACAGGGTGGGAGGGAGACAGGGTGGGAGGGAGACAGGGTGGGAGACAGGGTGGGGGGAAGGTGGGAGACAGGGTGGGAGACAGGGTGGGAGGGAAGGAGGGAGACAGGGTGGGGGAGAGAGAGGGAGGGAGAGAGAGGGAGGGAGAGAGACACACACCCACTGACACACACACACAGATACACACACACACATACACTGATACACACACCCACCCACTGATACACACACACACTGATACTGTTACACACACACACTGATACTGATACACACACACACTGATACTGATACACACACCCACTGATACACACACACCCCCACTGATACACACACACACACACACTGATACACACACACACACCCCCACTGATACACACCCACACCCCCACTGATACACACACACACACACCCACTGATACACCCCCACTGATACACACACACACCCCCACTGATACACACACACACACACCCACTGATACACACACACACCCCCACTGATACACACACACACCCCCACTGATACACTCACACCCACTGATACACACACACACACACCCACTGATACACACACACCCCCACTGATACACACACACACCCCCACTGATACACACACACCCCCCCACTGATACACACACACACCCCCACTGATACACACACACCCCCACTGATACACACACACCCCCACTGATACACACACACATCCCCACTGATAGACACACACACCCCCACTGATACACACACACACACACACACTGATACACACACACACTGATACACACACACACACACACACACACACACACACACACACTGATACACACACACATCCACTGATACACACAGACACCCACTGATACACACACACCCACTGATACACACACACCCCCACTGATACACACACACCCCCCCACTGATACACACACACACCCACTGATACACACACACATCCACACACACACACACACACACACACACACACACACACACTGATACACACACACACCCCCACTGATACACACACACACCCCCACTGATACACACACACACCCCCACTGATACACACACACATCACACTGACACACACACACACCCCCACTGATACACACACACACTGATACACACACACACACACTGATACACACACACACACACACACACACACTGATACACACACACACACACACACTGATACACACACACACACACACACACTGATACACACAGACACCCACTGATACACACACACACACACACACACACACACACACACACACACACACACACACACACACACACACACACACACTGATACACACACACACACACACACACACACACACACACACTGATACACACCCACTGATACACACACACCCACTGATATACACACACACACACACACTGATACACACACCCACTGATACACACACACACACACTGATACACACAACACACCCCCACTGATACACACACACAAACACTGATACACACACCCACTGATACACACACACACCCACTGATACACACACACACACACACTGATACACACACACACACACACACACACACACACACACACACACACACACACACACTGATACACACACACTGATACACACAACACACCCCCACTGATACACACACACACACACACACTGATACACCCACCCACTGATACACACACCCACTGTTACACACACCCACTGATACACACATACACACACACACACTGATACACACACCCACTGATACACACACACACACACTCTGATACACACACACACACACTGATACACACACACACTGATACACATACACACACTGATACACATACACACACACACACACACACACACACACACACACACACACTCACACACTGATACACATACACACACACTGATACACACACACACACACACAGATACACATACACACACACACACACTGATACACATACACACACACACACACACACACACACACACTGATACACATACACACACACACACTTACACACTGATACGCATACACACACAAACACACACACACACACACTGATACACATACACACACATACACACACACACTGATACACATACACACACACTGATACACATACACACACACTGATACACATACACACACACACACACACAAATACACACACTGATACACACACTGATACACATACACACACACACACAGATACACTGCGCCTCCCTGCACCGCCCGCCAGCCCCTGCACCGCCCGCGACCACGCAGCAACCACTGCCCGCCCCCGAGCCCATCTCCCACACCAAAGAGATGGGGGGAAGTGAGCGCCAGGGGGAAAAGCTGGGAGCGCCAGGGGGGTAAAGCTGGGAGCGCCGATGGGCAATGGTGGGAGCGCCGATGGGCAATACTGGGAGCGCCGGGAGGGCAATAGTGGGAGCGCCGGGGGGGGGCAATGCTGGGAGCGCCGGGGGGGGGCAATGCTGGGAGCGCCGGGGGGGACAATGCTGGGAGCGCCGGGGGGGGGGCAAAGGTACAAGGTGGTACAAAGCCAGGCACCCCCCCGCTACCAACTCCTATTACCCCCCCCTGGCTGGGACCCGGGACAGAAGGGGGACACTCACCGCGCACAGAGGAGCCGGGTGCGGGAAGACACGTGTGCTCTGCACAAAGCGGAAGTCCCGCCCTCGGCTTCCTCTGACCTGCCTGCAACCAATCCCCTGCGGGCCGGCCGGCATTCTAAGTCCCGCCCCCGGCATTCTCCTTCATTCAGTCCCCCCGGCAGCATTCAAACACACACATAGAAAATACTTACCGGCCGCCGCATTCTCCTCACCGCCGCTGCACCGCAATACCGGGACCAGGGACAAAAACCGGGACAAAAACCGGGACGACTTAAAACCGGGACAGGACACAAAAAAAACGGGACTGTCCCGGTAAAACCGGTACCAATGGTCACCCTACATAGAGGGCTGTTCTCTGGTGTGTGGTGTGCACGCTGTAGCGCGCAGCGGCGGCCACTGGGGACCTAGCCTTGCATAGCTTTTCAGCACAGTGTGGGTTAAAGAAGTGCAGAGCCAGTAAACCTACCCGCAGAAAGGTGATGCCCTTTTTAAATGACCTGAAACCTGCAGGGAAACCTGCAGGGATGCCCGGGGAGCCCCTGTTGAAACCCACTGGGCTAGAGAGTAGCAGAGTGGTAATGCATTTGTAAACATCCTAAAGGAAACCAGGTGTCCTTTCCGCAGACTTCCTGCACCACAGATGTATGCTATCCTGTATTGTGTCTTTATTTATATAGCGCCTGTTTCACTCTGTCCTCTCTCAAGCTAAACAACCCTACTTTTCTTCACTAAGCAACCACTGTGCTCTTTCCTAAATCTGTCTCAGTGTCTCCCCTGCTGAAATCCCTCTCCTGGCTTCCGATCAAATCTTGTACCACACACCTCAATTCTCCTCCTCACTTTTAAAGCTTTACACTCTTCTGCCCCTCCTTACATCTCAGCCCTAATTTCTCGCTATGCACCATCCCGACTCTTGCGTTCTGCTCATCCCGACTCTTGCGTTCTGCTCAAGGATGTCTTCTTTCTACCCCCTTTGTATCTAAAGCCCTCTCCCGCCTTAAACCCTTCTCACTGACTGCCCCTCACCCCTGGAATGCCCTTCCCCTCAGTACCCGACTAGCACCCTCTCTAGCCACCTTTAAGAACCACATTAAGATACACCTGCTTAGCAAAGCATATGAGTAGCTCCGTGGCTGATAATTTACACCTCATACATAAAGCTCTACCCCCTGCAGACGCACTTACCAGAATACCCCCCTACTATCTCCCTACGTTCGTCCTACCTATCAATTAGATTGTAAGCTCTTCGGAGCAGGGACTCCTTTTCCTAAATGTTACTTTTACGTCTGAAGCACTTCTTTCTCCCCTTAATGTGTTGTTTGTATTATTTGTTATTTATATGATTGTCACTATTACTGCTGTGAAGCGCTATGTACATTAATGGCGCTATCTCAATAAATATACATACATCCCCATTACTGCTCCTATAATATGACATACGCACTGTCACAAATTCAAATACCAACTCCCCCCCCCCGAGATGCCTTCATGAGTTTAGCTCGTATAAATTTTTTTTTTATAAAAAACAAAAAAATAAATATTATTTACTTAATCTCTAGCCTCGAGGTTACCATGCTAATCTCTAGCCTCGAGGTTACCATGGTAATCTCCAGCCTCGAGGTTACCATGGTAATCTCCAGCCTCGAGGTTACCATGCTAATCTCTAGCCTCGAGGTTACCATGGTAATCTCCAGCCTCGAGGTTACCATGCTAATCTCTAGCCTCGAGGTTACCATGGTAATCTCCAGCCTCGAGGTTACCATGCTAATCTCTAGCCTCGAGGTTACCATGGTAATCTCCAGCCTCGAGGTTACCATGCTAATCTCTAGCCTCGAGGTTACCATGGTAATCTCCAGCCTCGAGGTTACCATGCTAATCTCTAGACTTCCGTGGGTTTTTGGGGAGAGCTCCATTTCACAGCAATACAGGTTTCAGTTATTGTTTTTTTATTTTTTTATTACAGGATTGAAGCAGGGGGTCTTCTGAGCTGAACCCCATTAAATTGAGCCCCCCAGCTTCCAGAGACACTTACCTCCGTATGGGGTGCAGGAATGTAAAGGTCCTGGTCACGCTGGCCAATAGGAAGCCACATCACAGCTTCCTATTGGCCCACGCAACACAGGGCATTTAAACGCTGCCATTTTGTGAGGCACACAGTTCCCTGGCTGCAGAGATACCGGCGCCCCCTACGGAAGGAAGTATCTCTGGATGCTCCCCGGATCTGAAATAAACACAGTTCATGTCCGGAGACCCCCCGGAGACCCCCTGCTTCAATCGTGTAATAAAATAAAACACCTATGTAGCCCCGGTAAGAAATGGGGGCTATATATCTTTCTCCTACTGGTGTAAGTCCTGTTAAGGGCAGGCCGCCAGTAGTTATCATGGATTTTCCCTGCTTCAAGCCCTGCCTTGAGTGATAGAGGCAGGCCCCTTACTCTGTTGCAGGCCTGAGACAGAGGGGAGGTCCTGCTGACATCATGAGGGGTGGGGCTGACTAAAGTTAGTACTGCCTGCTCCTGTGAGTGGGAAGTCAGTTCTGTCCTGGGAGCCGAAGGAGAAGGAGTGCCTGACTTAGAGTCAGAAGGATGTAACAACTGCAATTGATGGAGAAACTCAGAGCCCAGTCTGAGTAGAGCTGATACAGCTATAGTGCACCAATGCCCCTCACCCTGCTGAGGGGGTGAGGGGGAGAATCTAACCTCACCCAGAGGGTACATTCTGAGGTGAGGATTGGGGTATTGAGGCCCCATCCAGACCATCCTGCTGGGGTACATCCTGGAGGAGAGGAGTGGAGGAATAGACGGGTTTATAATTGGAGCACTGCTACATATGAACTGCTGCTGTTGTAAGGACAATAAAGGACATTGCTATTTTATTTAAGACTGTGTGTGAGATCTGGATCATTCGCCCTGGGACCAGGGCTTCTCTGTAAGGGTCCGACCCCACATCCCTGGGGCTTATAGAGATGGAGGCGCTGCACCACAAAGACTGCTAAGAAGATGGAGGCATATACCAAAGAAGCCTGTCCCTGTTGTCCCCAATACCAACGTGGGAGACTCAGGCCCTCCTGTTCCAAGCAGGTATGCACCACCATACACATGTAGACAGCCCTCACTACACCCTAGAGGTTCAATCTGCGACTGGGGGGGGGGGGAGGGGGAGAACATGGGTTACATTTGGAGGCGAGCTGCTGAGATCCAGAACAGGACAGGCTTTCAGCAAGGCAGAGCGGGAAGAGTGAAGTGCACCTTCCGTGCAAGTACTGGAGAGAGTAGGGCATGTAATACCAGGGGTAGTCAGGGGAGCGTGGATTCCCGCACAGTACGCCCTGGGTGCCCTAAGAGGGTGATGTAAGATGGGTGTGGAGCTATAGCTGTCCTAGTCCCTTGAGGCAGATAGTGTGAGGCAACTGGGGGGGTTAGCCTGTTAACAAGTCCAGGGACCATGGCCCAGGGCCCGCACTATGAGTGGCCAAAAGTAGGAGACGCCCGTACTTAGGGAGATGCCCAGTACACTAGCCAGCACCCACATAAAACACACCACAGAGTACTTGTAGGAACCGTCAGTGAGTGCGGTGCACAAAGAAGGAGTTCTGCCTAGCCTGGGGTATGCCACATCATACTAGTGGGCAAACAGTCAGAAATAGCATGCAGAGAGCGTTCAGTAAGCAGTGTGAGAGCAGTCAGTGTCTAGGAACGAGTTATGCACTAGACACTGAGAATAGTGCAATTATACATTTGGAGGGCTCATCAAAGCTGGCGGCCGTCACTACATGTGCTCCGCGGAGCATGAAAGAGTTAAAAATGGCGACCGCAGCGCCACCCACGGCCCAGCAGTTAGCAGCCAAACTAAAATGGCAACTCCCGCCAAACCTGGATCGCGCACGTGAAGCGTGCAAAGAGACTGTCAGAGAAATGTGGAGGGAGATGTGCATGGGTTTGGCGCCAAACCCAGATCCCCTGCAAGAGGAGCGGAGCGGCGCGAAAGCCGAAAGCCCACCCGCCTGTGCTGTGACTGGCCGACAGACAAGGCCCCGTCACACTGAAAGGAGTGCCCCTCCTCTTGTTTCAACCAGAGGGAGGGGGCACAAGGAGAGCCAATCAGGAGCGTCCTCCCCAGCGAAGGGAGGGACAGGAAGTGAGAGCGAGGAACTTCACTTTTGCCTGACTGTTCAAGAGCAAGGAACTACTGAACTGAACTGTTCAACCCCTGCGTGAAATATGTCAGAACCAAGCACTACGGTATTCCAACTTCCAGGAGGCTACCTGGTGGTGGAGATCGAGGGCTGAGAGTACCTCCGGTGCCTGTGTGTACACTGCAGGATACCCGGACCGGCCGCCAGCACCAAAGCACGATGCCCTCAATGTGGCACGTACTACCTATGGCCTAACGAACCATGTCCCATGCTAAAGACCCCTCGGGTGCCTCTCCGGGAACAAAAATGGAGGTGGCGGAGACGACCGACAAGGCTGTCCTAGTTCCCTGCACCCCTGCTGATATGGGAACCAAGGTCCAGCCAACTACAGAGCCGAGCGGAGATCCGGCGGAGAAGAGCGCGACTGCAGTGGAGGTACCGGAGCGGGCCCGTTTCGTACTACTAACCACTGGTGGGGCCGCAAAAGACCTAGGTGACTCCCTAGCGGAGGATCCGACCAAGTCGTCTTCGGAGGAAGAAGATGGCGTTTCATCGGTGGCGATGCGCCTACCGGCGAACCACCCCAGCTGTAACAAAGATGGCGGTTCACCTACTGGAGAGAGGGAGCAGATGAGTCCGGACACCTTCCGACGGCGAGCGCTAGTGCGGCCTGAGGCCCGTAGAAGTCCCACAGCCGTGGTGACTCCCAGTGCGGCGGAGACGGCTCCGGAGGAACCAAAGACCATCAGCCGGCAGCGGAGAGGTAAGGAGACTCCACCACCCCTTACTACCGCCAGGCAAAGAAGGAACCTGCAGAGGACGAAAGAGAGAGGCTTGTGGCCTACCTGACCGTCCGCGGACCGGATGACCCACCACCGCCCCTTCCGGTCCTCGACGCACTTCCGGTGCATGACCACGGAGCGGATGGGGATTCCGCAGGCGCCGACGATGACATCACTTCCGGGTCCAACTGGAAAAGAGGCCCGGGAGCGCTGTTCTCCCCGCGGAGAGCAGCAATGGCAGCTGCAATGGCCACCCTGAGAAGCCAAGGCATCTCCCGAGGAACACGAAGCCCGGCGGAGAGGGCAAACAAGAAAGTGCCCAGCGGTTGCGGTATTACCCGCTTGCTGGACATTGAAACGGACATTACCCAAGCCCCAGCCCATAGCGCCCTTGCCCCGGCCACTGCCCCTGCCCCGTCACGAGTTCTGGCACCGGGACCTAGCGGGGATAAGTTAAGCAAGTACCCCAAATATTCCAAAGACTTGAGGGATTGGGAATTGAGTGGGAGGGGTCTGATGGGGAGATACCGTATGCAAATATAATTCGTGTACCTAACCCTGTACCATTTTCTCCTGTGTCTAGAGGGAGGACCCGAGGGTCCCACACTACAGCAGAGGCTGGGCCTGTAAGCAAGGTGGTTTCCAACATGAACCCCACTATTTACATCAACGCCAAAGGGAGACGAGATTGCTCGCGCTCTACAGAGGCGGGCACGTCCGGTGTCTCATCACAAGTGGAGTCGGAGGTAGATACTGGTAGCCCCTTATCAGAGTACGAGCACCGTGACAAGTGGTGGGCACCCCTGTTCACTGGGTGCCACGATGGTATGGACCGCACCAGGTTTCTGTTAATCAGGAACAACATAGTTGATCATTGGTGGGCGGTAGGTGCCTATACTCCCGAGAAGGTGGCAGATGAATTAGAACACCGGTACCAGGAGATAGAGCAGAAGGTCATACTACCTAAGGGGCCTACTATATTGTATGATGATACTGCTCCTGCAGAACCAGAGTTTTGGGTACTGCCAAGCAGGGCTGGTCATAAGAAGTTGACCAAGTTGAGCCGGGCAGACAGAGCCATAGTGTTCAGGTATAGGCAGTCCCACGGGTACGAATATCCTTATGTGCCTGAACCCATAATGAGGGAAATAGAGGAGAACAGAGATAGTTGGCTCTGGGAGGCCGTACAAGAGTATTTGAGGACGAAGTTTGGTAAGGCGTGGTACCACAATGAGGACCGAATCAGTGAGGTGGTCCGGGACTGGAGTATAGGACGGTGCATATACATGCACAGTGTGATATACCGGCCGGAGTCTGGGACGGTACAGCACTATTACGTTACCATAACTGACCATAATGGGAGGAAGGTACCTGGCCCAAAGCATTATTATTAGTGGTTCTCCCCGTTGGGAGTAACTGTACTGTTGTATAACACCATCTGGTGAATGTTCTGTGAATAACATACCTGCAATGTGTTTTGTTTCCCAGGTTTGTTCACTGGAGGATGGTACTGCTAAAGTTAGGTCCAAGTGGGGACCAGTGGATTCCACCTGAGGGAGATTGTAGCCCCGGTAAGAAATGGGGGCTATATATCTTTCTCCTACTGGTGTAAGTCCTGTTAAGGGCAGGCCGCCAGTAGTTATCATGGATTTTCCCTGCTTCAAGCCCTGCCTTGAGTGATAGAGGCAGGCCCCTTACTCTGTTGCAGGCCTGAGACAGAGGGGAGGTCCTGCTGACATCATGAGGGGTGGGGCTGACTAAAGTTAGTACTGCCTGCTCCTGTGAGTGGGAAGTCAGTTCTGTCCTGGGAGCCAAAGGAGAAGGAGTGCCAGACTTAGAGTCAGGAGGATGTAACAACTGCAATTGGAGGAGAAACTCAGAGCCCAGTCTGAGTAGAGCTGATACTGCTATAGTGGACCAATGCCCCTCACCCTGCTGAGGGGGTGAGGGGGAGAATCTAACCTCACCCAGAGGGTACATTCTGAGGTGAGGATTGGGGTATTGAGGCCCCATCCAGACCATCCTGCTGGGGTACATCCTGGAGGAGAGGAGTGGAGGAATAGACGGGTTTATAATTGGAGCACTGCTACATATGAACTGCTGCTGTTGTAAGGACAATAAAGGACATTGCTATTTTATTTAAGACTGTGTGTGAGATCTGGATCATTCGCCCTGGGACCAGGGCTTCTCTGTAAGGGTCCGACCCCACATCCCTGGGGCTTATAGAGATGGAGGCGCTGCACCACAAACACTGCTAAGAAGATGGAGGCATATACCCCAGAAGCCTGTCCCTGTTGTCCCCAATACCAACGTGGGAGACTCAGGCCCTCTTGTTCCAAGCAGGTATGCACCACCATATACAGGTAGCCAACCCTCACTACACCCTAGAGGTCCAATCTGCGACCGGGGGGGGGGGGACATGGGTTACACCTACATTGCTGCTTTAACCTCTCGGACACTTACTACTGTATGTCTCCTGAGTTAAACATCAGGTTGAAAAACAAAACAAACAAAAAACGCTTTGGAAAGGGCAAAAGGAGAATGTCTTAAAGTAAAAAATGAAATGCAGAAAACTACAGTCAGTGAGACCTCTGCTTTAGCATTTCTAGTCTGTACTATATACTGTACACCATATAGTGAGAAGCAGGATAATATCCCATTCTTATTCACCAAATGTTTTACCAGGAAGTAATACATTGAGAGTTAGGTTACATGTACAGACATTTCATGGACAGAGATAATATATAATTATGGGCATATGTAACCGTTGCAGACCAGGTTAAAATGCGAAACAGCTGAAGTCCTGAAATTACTTAAACTGGATATTTATATCTATATATTTAAACTACATTTATGTGCTGAAGAATCCCTACAAAAACACCCCTGCATAATACCAATTATAATAATAATAATTAGTGGTAATATTGACATGATTTAGAAGCACCCGGCGTGAGATTTGTATGAGTTGGCCAGTGTTTGATGCACTGGAAGTTTTGGATGTATTGGTTCAGTATACTGAGAATCCACACTATAATCACCCAGTGTCGGCTCCGCTCTGCACACTGGGGTGCATGAGTCACCGATGAATCCTCCTGCTCCTTTCTCCAACATACTGGTTTGTCCATCGCATCTCTGCTACTCTCCCACATGCTGCCGTGATGCTGCCGTGGGCCACTGTAATTGGGAATGTTGGGAATATCGCATTCTTTGCTCTGGGACTGGATTTGCCTTGAAGCAGCAGTCTGTGCTTCCTCTGTTCTGTGGTGGAGGAAACTTATTATATACTTATTTTTTTTACATTACCTGAACTGTGGCAGGAGGGGGTGAGGTAGAAAGGGTACCTCGTAGATGACCTCTGCCTCCGGGGTCTCTCTGGGTCCAATATATTCAAAAACTTTAGTTTCTCCACTAGGCAAAAATACTTGCCCAGTGGACACAATATGGCCACTAGGGTCAGCCAAGCTCTGGCAGCCAATAGAAAGCGGTGACATCATAACGCTCTATTAGTGACCTTGTGGCATATTACAAATATCACAATAACCAGGTGGACCTTCTCCAGGGGACCTCCTGGTTTAGATACATTAAGTGGGGTGGACTAATGTGTTAACCCCTTGGAAGACAGATTGCAATGCGTTCCAGGCCATTCTGGCCCTCCAGGGGTTAAGAACCACAACATATTTCACCTTTTCACTGCTTCATAAGAACCATGTTTTTCTGCTGATCTGTACAGGGGATAACATACATAGACCTTCGTCCATCACGATGCCATACAATAAACGACAAACTGTTTGGCCCCATACAGAACCTAAGGCTGCGTCCATAGTGCAGGATACGGCATGAGCTACGTAGCTTGCGCCGAAACAAACACTAGGACGCCAATGCATATGAGCATAGTGCGCGTGCACATGCGCTACGGGGAGACTGGCGCTTCGCGCAACAAATGGGTTGTATTTCCCGCGCGACGGCAGGGTCACGTGAGCGGATCGCCCAATGAGGGTGAACCAGCTCAGTGATGTCACGGCCGCGCCCCCCGACGCCTCCCTGCCGCCTCTGTCTGCAGGACAGGAACTATCTCCTGCTGCAGGTGAGCGTGCGCTGCGCCGAGGAGCGCGGAAGCCAGCGCATTCCACTATGGACTTAGCCTTAGGCTCTATTTCCCAGGCTCTCTTTCTTTATCATGTCGTTTGTACAAGCATTATATTTATTAGAACAGTTTTAAAGGAATTGTTCTTATATGTACAGGAACTGAGGAGGAGATCTCCCGAGCAGAACAGTGCTAGTTACGGCTTCAGGGGCCTGCTGGTTCCCCATATACTGTACTTACCAGGGAACGTGCTGCCGGATGACATCGCAGCTTCCTATTGGCACGCGGGGGATTTAAACCTTCATTTTGTTCCCCCTTGAGGGGATAGCACCAGCGACACCTTCGCTGCTAAGTATCTAGGGTGGACCAGGGGGTCTCGGGGCTGAAATGAACGAGATTCGGATCAGGATAGCCTTTGCTTCCTACACATGTAAGAGAAAAAATAGAGGAGAGGGAGTAGTAATTTTCCGTTTAAATAAATTGCTGCAATATCCCAGGATTAGCAGTTCCGGGCTGCCATTCTCTGCCCCACACAGCTTGTAAACACGTCCGCCCCGTCTTAACAAACATGAGCCAACCATTTATGTAGTCATCATGCAGCATATCAAAAGAGTTAACCGGCGACTCAATGGCTATGCTACATGTACCGCTGCTTCTACAAAGTGGCATTTCTAAATGGAGGTAGAGAAACAGACAACAAGTTATTTTTCCTAGTTACATTGAGATAATTAACCAGTATTGAACCGTATCCGCCTGGCTCTTGGCTCCTTTCAGTAATGATTTGCTGTGCTGCCTTTTCCCTTTCTCCTGTATGTGTAACACAGAGGCGTTTGTCTGATAGATCAGTCAGACAGTATTGATTGACTTGTACTTTGCTCGTGTTCCTGTTGCTGATGTTTTATAGGCTTTTTTTGAAAGATAAAGTGCTTTTAGGTGAATGACCGGTTCAGCTCCTCGCAGGGAACGGGTAGGAGTGTGAATGCAGCTCTGGTTTTTACCCATGCACTTTGCAGAGGTAAGACAGGACAGGTGTTTCTTAGTCAAATATTGGTCCCCTCTGATGTGTATAGCTACTGCTGTCCTCCGTGCTACCAGCTGATGAAATCCTCTGTACTCCACCGCACAAACTCACTAACACGTTCTGATACACACTCAGACACTCAGATACACATTGACACACATACACAAGATTTATAAGAGATACTAAGATTTGCACATTTACAGTTACACAGGCACACTGTACACACACTGATACACACATACACAAGGATTTATAAGAGATACTAAGATTTGCACATTTACAGTTACACAGGAACACTGTACACACACTGATACACACATACACAATGATTTATAAGACAAACACACATACACAATGATTTGTAAGAGATACAAAGATTTGGACATACACAGTACAATTACACACAAGTATACTGTACACCGCCTAATATACAGTTATATAATGGAATGGTAGCCTTTCTGCTCGTATATGAGTGCTGCTCTTCTGCTTTCTCTACACATAAACTTCAATGATATGCTTGTGTCACTCATAAATTATCCATAATATATACACACACAGAAGTTCATCAGCTGCCCGCCTCGCTCTTTAAGTCCCACTCGCTCTCCCTTGCCCGCCTCGCTCTTTAAGTCCCACTCGCTCTCCCTTGCCCGCCTCGCTCTTTAAGTCCCACTCGCTCTCCCTTGCAGCTGTCAGAATAATTTGACATTTTCTGTCCCAGATGTGTGCTTCTTGTCGGCAGCATCGTCTCGATATTGTAACCATAGCAACAGACAGAGCCAAGCTCTCAACGGGTATCTGGATTTCTCACTGCTGAGGAGGACTTGTTGCACTGCGCACATGAGTCATACTGTATTTCCCATTAGGTTTTATTTCCAGGTAACTCTGGCACGGTCCCCAGTTGTACGTTTCCCAGCAGCAAAGGGTTACGGTCCAGCTTTACTAAGCAGCCATAATCCGTTTAGAGAAATTGATGCGACTTAAATTGGAACGCCTTCAAATACAGCAATGCAATGCTAATCAGGTGTGTGTGTGTGGTGACAAAAAAACCTCCACCGTAAAGCATATAGCAAATGGAAATATTACTGTGTGCTGATTTGCGTGTCTTAGGCAGGTCTGCAACCCCGCCTTTCACCATTATCACCCAGCACGCAGCACTCCCACTGCAGCAAGGGATTCTGGGAAATGACATGCAAATGAGCACACAGTGCCACCTTTTGCTTTAAATCCATTTTGAAATGGACCCCCATAGCTTATGCTTGCTGCATTGCACCGCTTTTCAGCACAGCCTGGGTTAAGATGCATACACTGGCGACACAGTTTATTGCACTGCGGCCAGATCCGCAAGCCGGGAGATTTCCCGGCTTGCTAGTGGCCGCCCCTCGGCGTGCCGTGGTCACGCGTCATCGGGTGCCTGCGCCCCCTGCACGCGCGTCCAGGGCTCCCCGAGGGAGCCCTGGTGTCCCGCGATGGGGGGGACGGCGGCAGGGGGTTCCGGGGGACCCGGCGGCTGAAATCTCTCCAACTGCCCTTTTTACACTTACAGAGTGTGAGTAGATTACCTATATGTTTATAGGATTTTTATATTTTAATAAACTGTGTAACACTATATCTGTCTCCTATCTATCTCTATCTCTACATGGTGCCAACTATAATTGAGAATAAGTCCATCCAAGGCGGCATTGAACTTGGAGGAGATTCTACAACAAAGAAAGAAGTGTGGAAAAGTTTGTAAATTTTGTGATGAATTTGACTCCATTCTTGAAAGGTTTTGTATCCCAATTATCTGTAGTGACTCTGCTCAGACAGTTACCTCTCGATTTGTTTAACAGTTCAATTCTGCGGTGTAGCTGGAATTGGCTCCACTGAGAGGTATTTTGTTGACTGGGAGAGACTGATCAGTGACTTTTTACCATCTCTATCACCTGGTTCATTTGACCTAACGCTCCTGGCCACCTGTCTGTCTGTCACACCGGCGCCTACCTTCTATTACAGATTGTCTCAAACGATTGTGTTTTTTACTCACCATGTGAGTATAGGTCCTGATGACTACTCCATGTTTAAATAAAGTTTCCTGATTTTACAGTATTATGCTGTAATGGAGCTGGCGCTTCTCTTCTTTTGTTTTTTGTAGGTGTTTGTGATCAGGCAGGATCTCGAATAGAAGCCAGGCCTCCTCCATATGGACTGTTTCCTGAACTGGACAATGCGTCTCTTTATTTTACTTCACGTGTTTGGGTTGATTAATTAATTATCATTATATTGTTGTTTTTGATATTGCACCTTCACTATCTAGATCATTTATATCACTCACATATTTTTAGCACACCAATTCCCAATCACCCATTAATATTCACACTTATTAGCGCTGCCCTTTGTTTGTGTCAGTTATAAACTTATATATATATATACAAACACAGACACACACACACAAATACAGAGCTCTAATGCTAACACGATGCACAAGGATAAACACGCAGTACACACATTAACACACCGATTTGCACAGAAACTGCTACACATACAAAGGCAGTGGCACACACACACACACACACACACTAATATTTACAATATACACATATTTGGACATATATACACACAGATCCACTTGCATGTATACTTTTCTTTATATAGCACCATCCAGGTACACAGCGCTTTACAACACACGTGAAGCGCTGTGTACATTTATGGTGCTATATAAATAAAGACATACAATACAATAATAATATAACACATAGTGGAAATAAGTGCTTCAAACATAAAACAATAGGAAAATGAGTCCCTGCCCCGAAGAGCTTACAATCTAAGTGGTAAGAGGGGAGACCGTACAGAGACGCATGCTTATATGTTGTTCTATACGGCTGAAATTGTTAGCCTGCAGTTTTCGCCTTATAAATAAATCTGCTGAAATTTACCAAGACTGCGATTTTGTGTTTAACCAGAGGCGCCGGGCTTTAACTGCGCAATTACACATTGACTCTGGTCGCAAAACAACAGCCATTCAACGGAGATAATTTAGTCAATGATAGGGATGTGTTATTTCCCAAATGGCAGCATGCAAATAGCTCTGGATCTTTACTACCCATGACCCTTTTTTTCCTGTATGTGTTGAATGTGCCGATCAATATCTGTGTATCAGCGTGTTCATGTGTTTATCGGAGTGAGTTTGTGCAGTGGGATAACACGTAACTGTTTTTTAGTGTCTAGTTATACCCACCCACTGTACCAGCTCAACGTTGCAGAGCCAGCAACCAACCTTGCACTGTTGAGACCCCAAAGGGTGAAACAGCTGTCTGTGAGAAGGTTAACTGGCTGTGCACTTCTTTCACCCAGACTGTGCTTAATAGCTGTGTGATACGGCAGGTGTAAGATTGCAGGGGTTCGTGTTAAAATAGAAGAGAAGTAAACAGTGACACTGTGTTCTCATTTGCATGTCATTTCCCAGAATCCCTGGCTGCAGCGGAAATCCTGTTTGCTAAGCGATAATGGGGAAAGGCAGGGGGAAGACCTGTCTGAGACGTGCAAATGCACCCCAAGTGGTATTTGTATTTACTGTGCAGTGGGATACAGATCATGAGCGGATAGTAGAGGTCAGCAGCTATAAGCAGCAGCGGCACCATTATTTACTTAGAAAATAGTTGTCCTGTCCGACCACCCCCCTAAGTGCATTGGTAACAGCCAGAGCTACATTCACACTGCTATCCGTTCCCTGCGAGGAGCTGAAACAGGCAGTCACCGAGAAGCAGATCATCGTAAAAAAAAAGAGAAAAAGCATATATATATATTAAATCGATACTGTGACTGATCTATCGGACAAGCGCCTCTGTCACACATCGCTCCATACAGGAGAAATGCAATACGCAGCACAGCAAATCATTACTGAAAGGGGCCAGGCTGACACATACTCCACTCACACATAGCTGCTTATCAGTTGGAGTGTCTGATTAGGTTAAGTGATGGGGGGGAGAGAAGAACACATGTTAATAACATGGTTAAAGCCTTAAATTAACCCTTTCACCTACAGTGGGGCCTGCAGGCAATGCAGTGGGAAATTGCTAAATCATTCAGATGAACCTGGTGCTGTCACTCCACACCCCTCACTCCTCACCCCTCGCTCCTTACCCCCTCGCTCCTCACCCCCTCACTCCTCACCCCTCACCCCCTCACTCCTCACCTCCTCACCCCTCACTCCCTCACTCCTCACCCCCTCACCCCTTTTTGGTTCCCCAGGTATGTTAAGTCTTACTCATTGGGAAGCAGTCTCATTGGAGACCAGTTTCACTCCTATCCTGCAAACCTTTTTATTCAAGAGCAGTCTCTTTTGGATAGTCATTTAGTACAATGCCGTGTCATTTGGAGGAATTATCATTCATAAAAAAGCAGTCTCATTTAGAGATAGTATCAGTCATTTAAAAGCATTTGGAAGAGTCTTTCTTATTGAAACGCAGTCTCATTTGGGAGAGTCTTTCTTATTGAAACGCAGTCTCATTTGGGAGAGTCTTTCTTATTGAAACGCAGTCTCATTTGGGAGAGTCTTTCTTATTGAAACGCAGTCTCATTTGGGAGAGTCTTTCTTATTGAAACGCAGTCTCATTTGGGAGAGTCTTTCTTATTGAAACGCAATCTCATTTGGGAGTGTGACTTCTTGTAACAGTCTCATTGGCAAATGGTATCACTCCCTGTAGTGCCGTCTCATTAGACAGCAGCTGCATTGATATGTAGCCTTTGGATCCGTTCTCCCTCATGGAGATGAGGCCCTGTGAGGATGAGCATCGCCTGTCTTGCAGAGCTCTGATGAGCTTTGGTGTATTAAATGTGCTTTATTGATAAGAACCCCCGATCTTACCCATGGGTATCTTTGACCCCAGTCCCTGCAAACCCTCACTCTCTAACACAGGGGGGCGTAACTCCAGTTCTGAAGCGCCCCCAACAGGTCAGGTTTTCAGGCTATCCCACCTTCAGCACAGGTGGCTCAGTCTTTGACTGAGCTGCTGATTGAGCCACTTGTGTTGCTTCTGGGATGGACTGAAAACCTGGCCTGTTGGGGTGGGGGGGAGGGGGGCTTGTGGACAGTTGAGCACCCCTACTCTAAAAAAACAAGTCAGAGCCACGCGTGGAATATCTCACTGAGCAGCTGTTTAACTCATTGGCTACACAGGTTTCATGGAATCAGAATGTCCACGAGTCCAGAACCCCAGTGTCTCACGTATTTCACTCTTCTGTCCTCCGTGACATATTTTCTGTGCACCTGCTTTCCAGGACAGTTTCAATAAAGCCCCAGCAGCGCTAATCAAATGCACATAAAGGGTTAATTCTGTCATTTGTAACTCCCAGTGACGTTCTCCACAAAGTCTGCTCCCTGGTTGGCTGCTATTAATTGAATCAATGAAATCATCGCAGGGACAAGCGGCTCAGTGAGTCAAGGCGTTGGCCCGGAAAACAACAGGACCGACTTGCGTTCCGCTCAAGGATGTCTTCTCTCTACCCACTTTGTATCTAAAGCCCTCTCCCGCATTAAACCTTTCTCACTGACTGCCCCGCACCTCTGGAATGCCCTTCCCCTCAGTACCCGACTAGCACCCTCTCTATCCACCTTTAACACCCACCTTAAGACACACCTGCTTAACGAAGCACGAGTATTATCGTGGCTAATACTATACACATGATACATAAAGCTTGGCCCCCTGCAGACGCACTTACCAGAACTCCCTCCTACTGTCTCTGTATGTTCTCCCTACCAATTAGATTGTAAGCTCTTCGGAGCAGGGACTCCTCTTCCTAAATGTTAATTTTTATGCCTGTAGCACTTATTCCCATGACATGTTATTTATATTATCTGTTATTTATTTGATTACCCCGTGTATTACTGCGGTGAAGCGCTATGTACATTAATGGCGCTATATAAATAAAGACATACAGTACATACATACATACAGTACAGACAGTCCTCGGTTATCCCTCGGAATCCGTTCTGGAAGTAGTGTTGGATAGTGAAACCGTTGTAAAGTGAGTCCCATGTTAATCAGTGGCGGTGAGCGTTGGATAGCGCATTCAGGCGTCGGAAAACACATTCAGGCGTCGGAAAACGGCCCTTAGGGTTGCATTGTAAAGCGTTGAATATGCCATTTGTTGCAAAGTGAAACGTTGGATAACCGAGGACTAACTATATATAGTTTGAAGCAGGGGAACCTTGTTCCAATTCCGGTGTCGGCTCCTTGAACCTTTGGGCGAGTCACTTTATCTCCCTGTGCCTCAGGCACCAAAAACATAGATTGTAAGCTCCATGGGGCAGGCACCTGTGCCTGTAACAATTCTATGTACAGCACTGCGTCCACTGTCGGCACCATACAAGAAAAGAAAAAAAACATGGGTGCAAACAGAAGGGCGGATTTTGTTGTTGTAAAGAAAATGATAAGTCCGAGAATAGCAATTGTTACCCAATAAAGAGGTGTATTTCGAAACATATACATGTGATATTTAAACACTTACCCCCCCCCCCCCCTGTTTCCTGCTGATCTACCCTCTGATTAGCAAATGGGTTCGCTTTGACAGTAGATTGCAATAGCCCACTCAGAGCAGTCCTGGAGTTACAAGTACTGCGCGGTGACCCCCCCAAGTTACCAGGGTCCCACCTGACAGTGCAGGGGTTACGTGGCTCTCTCTTACTCTCTGTCCCCCACTCTTGTCTTGCTGCAGAATCTGAGTCAGGCATTAGTCATGATGTTGCTGCTCTGCCTGTGTATGACTGGGTTGTGATATGAGGCCTCTGACGCACGCTGCATGCTGCACCTATATGTCTTTTAACTCCTTGCCACCCAGACACACAGCTGCTACGCTATACGTGGCTAACATAAAATCCTCTTTCGGGAAAATCCTTAATGCGTTGGGAACACAGAAATATTCTCATGGTGGGATTGCATTGGGCCCCCGCGCTTACTGAGGTCCCGGTGCCCTCCCCCGCAACGCCACCTGTGATACAGCCACGGCGAAAGGAGATGAGCCCAGTAGCCAGGCCCGGCTTCCGTGTGACCCAACATCCATGTCTGGCCCCCCCCCCCGGGCGGTCTCCGTCCAGTGCCACCGCCACCCCTCCCAGGTAGGGCTATGGGGAAGGGAAGAGGCCCAGCGATTTTGCAAGCCAGTAATGCTCAGAAAGCAATGGCAATGGCTGGGAAGCAGGAGGCTGGTCCCTATCCCAGTGTCTGCTCCTTGTGACCGTTAGCAAGCCACTTTATCTCGTTGTGCCGCAGGTGCTGTACCAAAAGCAGATTGTAAGGTCTGCGGGGGAGGGACTTACTGCGCCTGAACAATTCTATATACAGTACTGGGTACACTGTCATCACTATAGAATAAAACAAAAAAAATAGTCAAAACAATGCATCAACCACCCAGTTGTGACAACTGAAACAGGTCACTGCCATTAGTGCACTTTGGTCCTAGGAGGGATTGTCCCTTTTAACACCATGGCTACCCCCCAGAGGGAAAGCACTCATTCACAGGCAATCAAAAACCACAGGCTTAGAATGTTATCTGTATACCACAGTACAGCAGCGGGGAGCCCCTCGGAGACAGGGCACCTGACCGCGGGTGCTAGGCTCCCCTCTCTTCACCCCACTCCCTCTTCCCCCCCTCCTCTTCCCTCCCCTTCCTCCTACTCCTCCCCCCTCCTCCACTTCCCCTCCTCCTCCACTTCCCCTCCTCCTCCGCTTCCCCCTCCTCCTCCGCTTCCCCTCCTCCTCTCCCTCCCCCCCCCCCACAGCAGCATCCCCTTCCCGCTCCATGCTGTTACTTGTCACCGTTTTATTACCCTTCCAATTTCTTCAAACATCCCTTTGTCACCCCACCTTAACTAAATCTCTGTTTTTTCTGCTTTCCAAACCTCTGTTTTTGTCATAGATTCCTTTGTAAACCAGTATTGCCTGACCTGGGGAAGAGAGGAGAACTCTCGAAAGCTTGTCTTATGACATAAATCGTTAGTCCAAAAAAAAAGTTATCACCTAATACTGAAGTACTCATTTATTCTGCAATATATATATACATACATACATATATATATAACATATATTGTCCTCTCACGTATTGATTTAATCATTTATTTATACTTGTGTGGCGCTGTAATTTTGTTATATATCTATCTATATATATATTTTTGAAAACATTGTATGTCCCTGTGTCTAGGGGCAATCACATTGGACCTTTGGTGCGTCACTCCGCCTCAGGCCAATGAGATGGCTCCCTTGGCCCGCCCCTGCACACCTCTCATTGGCCTGCGGCCAACACACCTACACCACTGCCACAATCTCCCAACCCTCACTGACCTTTGGGACAATGCTTCCAGGCACCTAACCCTCAGTGCTCTGGGACGCTTCACAGCACCTAACCCTCAGTGCTCTGGGACGCTTCACAGCACCTAACCCTCAGTGCTCTGGGACGCTTCACAGCACCTAACCCTCAGTGCTCTGGGACAACGCTTCCCAGCACCTAACCCTCAGTGCTCTGGGACGCTTCCCAGCACCTAACCCTCAGTGCTCTGGGACGCTTCACAGCACCTAACCCTCAGTGCTCTGGGACGCTTCCCAGCACCTAACCCTCAGTGCTCTGGGACAACGCTTCCCAGCACCTAACCCTCAGTGCTCTGGGACAACGCTTCCCAGCACCTAACCCTCAGTGCTCTGGGACGCTTCCCAGCACCTAACCCTCAGTGCTCTGGGACGCTTCACAGCACCTAACCCTCAGTGCTCTGGGACGCTTCCCAGCACCTAACCCTCAGTGCTCTGGGACGCTTCACAGCACCTAACCCTCAGTGCTCTGGGACGCTTCCCAGCACCTAACCCTCAGTGCTCTGGGACGCTTCACAGCACCTAACCCTCAGTGCTCTGGGACGACGCTTCACAGCACCTAATCCTCACTGCTCTCACCTCTCAACCCACAAAACCCTCACCGCCTGCTACCACCAAAAGAACTGCGGGATAGAGGTACAGGCCCTTCTTATATGCCATTGTTATATGCCATTTCGTCACTTGACACACACAACACCACGCCCGCATCACTCCCCACCCTCACCCAACAATGCAAGCTCACCTCTCGCCATCAGGAGCGCACGCCCTCCCGCTACCGCAGCCCCTCTCCATCCCACACACACTCATGACTGCCAACACCCCTCCCCTTCAACCCGCGCGGCTTCACTTCAAACCTTCATACAACAGTGCACGCTCACCTCTTGCCCACAAACACCGGCCTGGATACCACCTCACGCTCACGGAGCGCACACCGACGGCCACCGCCACTTACCCCCCCCCCCTTAACCCACCAATGAAGACCACGACCGCACGCCAGACCTCTCCTGGTACCGCAGCCCCTCTACGACCCGCACACACTCCTGCCTACCCTGCCACCACCTCTCCCCTTCACCTCAACACAACCACGCCGGACCGCACGTTCACCGCCAAAACACGACACACCCCCACCAAAAATACACACCCCTCTGCTACTCACTTTCACCGCCACAGAACCTCATCGCTACCGGACAACGCCCGCATCTTCATACACATCCCTCTTCCGGACATATCAACTCCAACCCCCCCCCCCACACCCCCCAACACCGTACGCCACCACCTCAAATCAACCCGAACGTACGCATCCACTAGCCCACAACACACTCATGGACGCATGACAACCACCCCCTCACGGACGCCTCACAAAAATACTACCGGATGCCGCAACACCCACTCCAGTATCATGCAACAACCCCCCCCCCGTATCCCGCAACAACGTCCCCCCTCCCCCACCCGCAACCCCCACCCCCATTCCCCTCACCTAACCCGCAACAACCCCCCCTTCGCCGCCGGGACGCCGAACCCCCCATTACCCCCCCCCCCACAGCCTCCCGTAGCCCGCAACACACCACAACCACTCCCATACACCGCAACCCTCCCAACCCCTCCCGTAGCCCGCAACCCCCCCCCCAACCCCTCCCGTAGCCCGCAACCCCCCCCCCAACCCCTCCCGTAGCCCGCAAACCCCCCCAACCCCATCCCGTAGGCCGCAACAAACCCTCTCCGGGGGCCACACACCTCACCTTCACCGTCCTGCCACATCATTGCTTCACAATATAAGGTAGCACTGCTTCAATTCAACAACACGTCCTGGCACATGTCTGCTTGCATACACAATATAGGCTCACAGCGTCACTTACACACACACACACCCAACACTCAGCCACACACCCAACAGCCAGCCACGCCACACTCACTCAGCCACGCCACACTCCCAAGTAACATACACTTGGCAAAATTGTGCTCAGATACATGTTCTTTGTACTGTTGTTTGTTTACAAACACACTTTTGAAAAAGATTACATAACATTTACATGTGTATAGGCAGGGCGATCGCGGCGCCGGTGGCTCCTGTAGCAGGGCACCGCCATCTTGCACATAGTCGCGAATGCGCAGTAAAGTGCCGGGAGGTGCGGTGGCCATTGCAGATATTGTGCATCCACAGAAGACTATAGCTCTCAGAATGCCTAGGGAGGTGTACCATGTGAGGCCCACAGCCAATAGGGCTGAAGCATCCCCTGCACCAGAGTAAGGATACAGGCATACCCCGCATTAACGTACACAATGGGACCGGAGCATGTATGTAAAGCGAAAATGTACTTAAAGTGAAGCTCTACTTTTTCCCACTTATCGATACATGTACTGTACTGCAATCGTCAGATACGTGCATAACTGATGTAAATAACACATTTGTAACTGGCTCTATAGTCTCCCCGCTTGTGCACAGCTTCGGTACAGGTAGGGAGCCGGTATTGCTGTTCAGGATGTGCTGACGGCGCATGAGCGAGCTGCTGTTTGTATATTGGGCAATATGTCCTTACTCGCGAGTGTACTTAAAGTGAGTGTCCTTAAACCGGGGTATCCCTGTACATTTGGCGCACTGCAGACCACACCAGTCGGAGCTGGGACGCCATCAGGGTAAAGTGTGTGTGCGCAGGTTTCTGTGGCACCTGCACTAGGCCAGAGACCCCCATTAGGCCCCAGCTAGGCCCCGACTCCCCTCAGCTTGAGGTTGCTTCAGGGACAGGCCCATAGATTTATTTATAAAATATAGGGACACTGCCCCTGTAGTACAAGAGTGAGGGACACAGGCAGGACGCCGTTGCATCCTGGACCAAGGTGATCTGGGACCAGATCACCCCTCTGTACAAAGAGACATTGTTCATGGTGGCACAGTCCAGGCGGGATACAACCCAACATAGAGGCGGAGGCGTCGCGGTTCGTCAACGGATCTGTGGATTCCATCTTGACGCAGCAGCGCGCCCGGGTGTTGCAGCACCCAGCAGGTACCCAACTCAACACATGCACCAACAAATATTTTAGTGGGCAGCGCTATACCACACAAAGGGTGGGATATTACCTTGTGGACACAAAGGGTTGGTTAGGTGCCCGAGGGCCCCTTATGTGTGGGACTGTACAATTGAAGGTGATATATATATGGTCGTGCGTTACCAGGTGAAACCGGAATATCTATTAAGGTCACTCAGTAAAACTATTATCTTTTCACTAAGCGTGTGTGGTTTATTGTATGTGGGTCCTGTTACAGGGTTATTCTACATACTAGAATCCCGTCCAGGTGGAGGCGCTTCAGGGCATCGATCCAGGTACACCCCAGGTTCCCAGCAGCGGAGGCTCAGGCCTCTTGTGAGCTGCAGGTATTGCACCTTACACACACCGTAGCCACACATCTCCCAGGGGGTGGGGGAAAGTGTGCTACATATATAAATATATATAAATATATATATAGTACTATAATATGAAAAAGATATTGCGCAAGATGTGTTTTAATTATAGCTCGTCATGTGCAAGAAGTGGGTGCATAAGATTAGAAGATCCATTTTCAGTTACAAATTGTTAAATATCATGTTTTGAAGGCCGGTGGGTGTATGAAATAAACTAACTAAAGGTCAGTGAGCACATCCTGCTAAATCCTAGAGGTGATAACAGAACATTGACATAATTAAATGGGAAGTGTTTAGAATATTTTGACAGCCAACAAAGTAAGTAGAATAATTAAATACAGAGAGGAGATTAGATCCCATCCTGATGCCAGGAAATTATTGATTTTTGAATAAAAAAAGTTTATACAGTATTTGAAGATAATTTAGACATATTAACTTATCATAAATTTGAAATGACTTATTTAATAAATACTATTTTTTTTTATCACAACGTGCTGACAGTCTTTCAGGCACAAGGACCCCCTGCCCCGAGGAACTTGCAATCTAATATTGGTGCCTGAGGCACAAGGAGATAAACTGACTTGTCCAAGGTTACAAAGAGCTGACATTTGGATTGAAACCGGATTGACTACCTAGTGAGACCAACACGAACGATAACTGCTCTACCTAGAGTGCCTGGAAGTCAGTGATGCAAGCAGGTGCAGTAGGGAAAGCTAAGATACCTCAGCATAGGAGGGGGGAGCAACGACAGGGAGGGAACTATTGCATGCACTCAATGCTCACAAAGATAAATGTGTGGGAAATGCCCTCTCTGAATAGATGTGACAGTGCCTACTAAAGTGGCCCAGGTGAAACCGTAGAGGTCCACGGGTTTTGAAGACGGGAAAGAAAATACATTTTAATAGGTATGCATTAAAAATATGGGTACAAAAATAAGAATGACAGTCACAACTATAGCCAAAGGTGCAGCTGCAGCGGACGTTATTCGAACAAATCACGCGGTGTATACCTCGGAATACCCATGTCATGGCGCGGGATTTCTTCCAACCGCACCGCCTTAAGACGCGAGTGCAGAAAATGGCATTTTAGTGTTCTGGTTTTTAACACCTGAAATAGACACAGAAGCACAGCACTGTACACATTGCAATTCATTCATTTAATTGCATTTAATAGCACAGAATCCATGACATTTAAACAAAGCAACAGCGATAAACACGTGTGCCTGGGCGATTGGCCACATTAATGCCGCGTGGAATACAGCAGCGCACACGGAAATGGCGCCGTGATTTGTTCGAATACCGGCCGCTGCATCTGTAATAGGCTCAAATAACGACAGCATAAATGGCTGCATCGACAAAAGCTCATATGCGACAGACATGCAGCAGTGTCCGATGTAATGGGAATCAGACAATTCATTAAATGACCCTGGATACACATCCCTACACACAGGGGGTGAGGGGGGCGTGGTGGAGGGATCAAAACAATGAGGGGAACATGCGTTTTGGACTGGGAAGGTGACCTAGTCTCTAAGCCTCCGCTGGCCCTATAGATGTATGTATGTCTTTATTTATATAGCGCCATTAATGTACACAGCGCTTCACAGTAGTAATACACGTGGCAATCATATATATATAACAAATATAACAAATAACAGGTCATGGGAATAAGAGCTTCAGGCATAAAAGCAACATTTTGGAAGAGGTGTACCTGCCCCAAAGAGCTTACAATCTAATTGGTAGGTAGGAAGAACGTTGAGAGACAGTAGGAGGGCGTTCTGGTAAGTGCGTCTGCAGGGGGCCAAGCTTTATGTATCGTGTATATTATTAGCCACGGAGCTACTCATATGCTTCTTTAAGCAAGTGTGTCTTAAGGTGGATAGAGAGGGTGCTAGTCAGGTATTGAGGGGAAGGGCATTCCAGAGGTGTGGGGCAGTCAGTGAGGAAAGTTTAAGGCGGGAGGGGGATTTAGATATAAAGGGACTAGAGAGAAGGCATTCTTGAGAAGAACGCAAGAGTCGGGATGGTGCATAGCGAGAAATTAGGGCTGAGATGTAAGTAGGGGCAGAAGAGTGTAAAGCTTTAAAAGTGAGGAGGAGAACTGAGTGTGTGATACGGGATTTGATAGGAAACCAGGAGAGGGATTTCAGCAGGGGAGACGCTGAGACAGATTTAGGAAAGAGTAGCGTGATTCTGGCAGCAGCATTTAGGATAGATTGTAGGGGAGACAGGTGAGACGCAGGAAGGCCGGACAGCAGGAGGTTACAGTAATCGAATTGGGAGAGAATGAGGGTCTGTGTCAGAGTTTTAGCAGTCAAGCAACAGAGGAAAGGGCGTATCTTTGTAATATTACACTATAGTCTGATTTTCAGTGCAGGGGACAGATATATACTGCCCAAAAGGGTAAAATAACCAGAGTATTGCTGATGTCTAAAAATAATGATGTGGAGTCACCCCATGCATAATCACATTGCCAGTGCAGCTACACAGCGGTATGGAACCTACAACAAGTAGGTGAATAATAGCTACACAGTGTGGAACAATGAAGGCAACTGATATCCTGGCAGTACAGGTATGTGACCAGTGTGTAGATGTACAATCATGTCCAGATAGTGGACGATCAGTCTGCTCTTAGCAGACAAATGTGTCTGACAGTAAGTAATACTGGCACTACAGTGTAGGGCCCACCACACAAAAATGCATCCTCACCCTACATACATGTAGCACCCTTCCTTCCCCCCCCCCTCCTAAGGGAGATGTGGCAGCTACCTGGTATTATGTGCTGCCAACCTGTAGGCATACAGAAGTCTGAGTCTCCGCGGGTGGCATTTAAGAGAAGCAGCAGGACAGGTTCTCGGCATTCCTCTCTGTGGTGCTGCGCCTCCACCCTGCAGAGACCCTATTAGAGACAGGGGTAACCCCCATGGGCAATTCTTCCTCCATAGAACACACAGGAGCGATGGTATAACTGGTTCTTTATTGCAGCAGATAGTCATCTCATCTTCCATGCAAGAGAGGTACAATCATAGGCCGTACTTGCTCCTATCCCCCACAGCTTGCATGTATCTGTCGGGATCAGAGCCTAGCTCGCAGGACCCATCCCTGGAATCAGCCCAAGGAGCTTGAGGTCCCAAGAACCTATCCTCAGCTCCCTTACCCCCTGAAGGGGTATTCAACCACCTCCCTAAGGAGAGGTTTTCTGGAACTCCACACAGAACACAACACAAGAGGGTAGTACTCCACCAGGGAACCCACCCCCCTGGCCACATGCTACAACGGTCCCAGCTAGCACCTGTAGACCGCAACAAATTATCAACCTCCTGGTGTACACACGGGATGACTCATGTTATTAGGAACTTAACCCCAACACTGCCTGCTCCTTACCAGGACTTACAGTGTTGGGGCCAGAGAAATAAGTAGCCAGGGGCACTATGCTACATACACAACCCTGCAAACAGGGGAAGGGGTGAGATGTGGGGCCAGGCAAGAGATCCCTATGTACTAAGCTGTCCCTACTTGTCTGGTGGCAGAAACCTGTATATGGTGGGATTTTCAGGCGTCTTGGTCAGACATCATGGTGGGTTGTAGCCCAAAACCAGGGGCGCTGCTTGTGTTGTAGCCCGAAACAGCTGCTCCGAATGGCCACAGTAAAGTATTGCACAGCAAAAGTTGAATCCCTGGGGGGGACTGGACAGAGACTGGCGGAGATGGAACAGGGGCTGGGGGAGACAAGAGAGAGGGTGGGGGAGACGGGAGAGGAGCTGGGGAGACACAAGAGGAGCTGGGGAGACGGGAGAGGAGCTGGGGAGACGGGAGAGGAGCTGGGGGAGACGGGAGAGGAGCTGGGGAGGCAGGAGAGGAGCTGGGGGAGGCGGGAGAGGAGCTGGGGGAGACAGAAGAGGAGCTGGGGGAGATGGGAGAGGGGATGGAAGAAAGGCTGGGGGAGACGGGAGAGGAGCTGGGGGAGAGGATCTGGAGGAAAGGACCTGGGGGAGATGAGAGAGGGGCTGGGGGAGAAGGGAAAGGGCCTGGGGAGATGGGAGAGGAGCTTGGGCGATATGGGTGGTACTGGGGGGTTCTGGGCAGCCATTTGGCCTGGCTGGGAGATGGGAGAGGGGCTGGGGGAGACTGGAGAGGAGCTAAGGGAGATGATAGAGGAGGTGGGAGAGACAGGAGAGAGGCTGAGGGAGATGGGAGAGAGACTGGGGGAGACGGGAGAGGAGCTGGGGAAGATGGTAGAGGAGCGAGGCTGGGGAGATGGGAGAGGAGCTGGGGGAGACAGGAGAGGAGTTGGGGTGACGGGTAGAGGAGCTGGGGGAGAATGGAAAGGGGCTGGGGGAGATGGGAGAGGGGCTGGGGGAGATGGGAGAGGAGCTTGTGGTATATGGGGGTTCTGAGCAGCCATTTGCCCTGGCTGGATGCTCACCCCCCCCTGAGACTGCAGACACTGTGGCAAGAACGATGGACAATGGGTCCCCTTGTGACAGATTTCCATTCCCATGCAAGACTGCCACAAAGGCCGTACCCTGCCTCCCCCATCCTGCTTATAGAGTGGAGTAAGAGGGTGGCAGGGGAGCAACAAGGCCATCTGCTGTCTGCAGAGGTTGCGGGAGGGAGACGTAGCAGTATGTAGACCATCTTGGGTGGCCTGTCTTGTCTGCCAGTGCTGTGCGCCTTCCACCCTCCCCCGTCAGCCAGCAGGGGATGCAACAGGGTTGTGTTCCCGTGCGGCGACGCGCCACATGGTGCGCGAGGGAGCCAATCACAGACTGGTTCCCATCAACCAATGATATGCCAGCTAGTGTTAGCCAATGGGAGCACCCCTGACCAATTTTGGCCACGCCCCCCACGCCTTAAAAATGCACCCTACAGACCGCAGAGAGGGGTGAAGTGCCTCTCCACGCGCCGCCTGTTTGCAGTGCGGGCGCGCTGTCGGATGCAGCGGGGCCTCGGCCTTATAAACCACAAGTGGTTTATGGCGTGAGAAGAAAAAAATGACTTGTCTTATGAATAAAAAAATGCTTGAATATAAAAAATGCCCCATATCTTTCTTACTATAATACTTAAAAGAATGGGAGGCGCATGCGCGACGGTGAAGTGAATGGCTGCTTAGTCCCTAGGCTCCATTCCCACCAGCACTAGTTATTTTAATAACTTCAGCAAATCAGCGAAAACAGCGGCAAAACCAACATTAAAGTGCCCCTAACTGCACAAGGATGGCATCTGCCAAAACGGGCCGTAGAAAGACTCAACCAGTCTCCACATATTTTAAAAAAGGAGATGCAGCCCAAGGAGACAGACCGGAGTCCCCAGCACAACCCGCCATTATAGACGCTGAGAGAGAAAACACAGATACAACACCGGAGGATTTGGAGGTGATGCAGCGAAAGGACATGAAAGAATTCTGCGCTGAAATGAAGCAATTCTTTAAAACAGAACTCTGGGCCATCAGGAAAGATGTCGATGCCCTGGGGGAACGGACAAATTCCCTAGAAACTAAGTCGGACGAAACCGTCACTGCACTGGCACAAATCCAGAAACAAGTGACCAAGCTGGGGGATCAGGTCAGATTCCTAGAGGAAAAGATCGAGGACTCCGAAAACAGGGACAGAAGAAGCAATGTCCGCCTGAGGGGGGTCCCTGAGTCTGTCACCGACCCAGAGGAATTTGTGACCAAGTGGTTAGAACATCTCTTCCCAGATAGGTCGGACCGTGAGCTCCTACTAGACAGATGTCACCATGCCCTGAGGGGGAGACCTCAGACAGGGGATCCCCCAAGAGACATAGTTATGAGGTTTCACCACTACCGCACAAAAGAGGAAGTCTGCAAAATCTCACGGGAGTCTAAACATATGGAATTTGACCAAGTGCGATTCCAGGTGTTCCAAGACCTGTCCCCTGCCACCCTGGCCAAAAGAAGATCCCTAGCCCCCATCACAAGGATCCTGAGGGACCAGAAGATTAGGTACCGGTGGCTATTCCCATGCACGATGATGGTGCTAAAGAATGGGGTAGCTCATACCTTGAGGCGACTGGAGGACGGCGAGGGATTCCTCAGCAAGCTGGGAGCGGCGGAGGTCTTGCAGGCATCCCCACGATCAGATGCGGATGACGCGGACATACCCGTGCCCACATGGAGCAAAGTGGGGGCCCCTCGATCTGAAGAAGGAGCAAGAGTATCGGCGTCGGTCCACAACTGATTCCTCCCCCCCATCCAGATTGCTGCCTGCCTTCGTCTGAAAGTCACAAAACACACGTCCTCCGGTGGCCCCACTACCCTCCAGATACCTCGTTCAAGCGCCGGATCTCGAGCAGGTCCTACGCTGATTTTTGGATGGCAGCCATCTTGCCTTGATCCTTCCCCATGCTCGGCGGGAACGGCTCTGACTTTCGCGGGCTATACCGCCGACGTCACTCCAAAGCGACGAACCCAGGGCCATTCTCTCGCGAGAAGACGGCGCGGCACAGTATGTCACTACACATACGGCGGGGAGACTTTGCTCTGAAAGCAGAGAGGGTGCGCCGCCGTGTGAAAGCTGAGGGCCCCTACACAGGAGAACAGAGGGGCAGAGGGGAAGAGAGAGAGATATAGAGGGCACAACTCACCAAAAAGCCTACATAGTTTACTCAAAATATAACACAAGATATATAGATTGTATTGTATTGTATGTCTTTATTTATATAGCGCCATTAATGTACATAGCGCTTCACAGCAGTAATACACGTGGTAATCAAATAAATAACAGATAATATAAATAACAGATCATGGGAATAAGTGAAAAGTAACATTAAGGAAGAGGAGTCCCTGCCCCGAGGAGCTTACCGTCTAATTGGTAGGTAGGGAGAACGTACAGAGACAGTAGGAGGGACCCCGAGTAGTGCTCTGGTTTTTCATTTTTTTTTTTTCATTATTACAAAGCTGTTTAATTTATGTTTGGAATTTTGTTTTACCCCCTATGTGTTTCCCCTTGTACTGTGAAGCTTCAATCGAGATTATATTCCCTCACATCAAAACATAAGAGTAATCCAGACCCTCAAACTCTACAAGAATTGAAGGATACCAAAATTGAATTGAATATGTTGTTGACCTCCAGGGCAGATAACTCACTGAGTTGGTCTAAGAGGAAATTTTACGAAAAAGCAAACAGGCCGGGTACTATGCTGGCCCGGGCGCTAAGAGATAGGCAAGCGAAGTTTAATATCAAAGCTATACGCTTAAAATCAGGGACACCCACGGCCAACCCTAAGAAAATAGTAGAAGAATTTGGTTCGTTCTACGAAACATTATATAATGGAGAGAAAGTGGCACACAATGCTAAAACGGGCGAGAGGTTGAGAGATTTTTTAGCCAGCTCAAAACTAAGCAGATTGACAGAGGCAGAGAGAGAGGCCATGGGCGCTGATGTCTCTATCGAAGAGGTGTCACAAGCCATTAAGGAACTCAAACACCCAAAAGCCTCAGGGCCAGATGGCTTCTCGGGGTTATATTATAAGAAATTTGCCAAAGTACTAGCCCCTAGGTTGCTCCATGTGTTCAATGCAATATTAGCAGGAGCCCCCATCCCCAGGGAAATGTTACAGGCGTCTATATCAGTAATTCATAAACCCGGTAAGGATCCGCTGGATTGCAAAAGTTATAGGCCCATATCCCTAATCAATACTGATATTAAAATACTGTATATGCTAAACTATTGGCCAATAGATTAGGTCTAATCCTACCCAGACATACACCCAGATCAGGTCGGATTCATTAAGGGAAGACAAGCAGCGGACAATAACCGGCGATTCATTGATCTGGTAGAATTGGCTAATACAAATAACACACAAAATATGCTGTTAAGTCTGGATGCAGAAAAAGGTTTTGATAGGATAGACTGGCCTTACCTGGAGGAGACGCTTGCGGCATTTGGCTTTGGGGATCAGGTGAGTAGAGCGATTCTCTCGCTGTATTCAGGACCTACCGCCAGGGTGATACATCAGGGCTTTCCCTCACTCCCCTTCCAAATTAAGAGTGGCACGAGACAGGGATGCCCATTATCCCCTCTTCTGTTCGCCCTATGCATAGAACCACTGGCGGCGCAGATTAGAGGCAACCCGGACATCTCAGGGTTAAACGCATATTCTCAATCACATAAAGCGGCCCTTTACGCAAATGACATCCTACTAATTATCTCAAAGCCCCTCACTTCCCTGCCAAAGCTGCTGGATTTATTAGACAGATTCTCGAACATTTCGGGATTTAAAATAAATCAAGCTAAATCTGAAGCCCTCAACATCAATCTCCCTAGACATATAGAGAAGTTACTACAACTAAATTTTAACTTCAATTGACAACAGAAATATATAAAATATTTAGGAGTCCACATAGCCAAAAACACCAAAGACATTTACAAAACAAATTATCCCAACCTAATTCGGACGTTGATAGCTGACCTACATAAATGGTCTTCCATACGAATATCCTGGATAGGTAGGATACATAATGTCAAAATGAATCTACTCCCCAGTATCCTATACCTTTTCCAGACGTTACCAGCACCACTCAGAATGAAGGATTTGCTCTCACTTCAATCTGAAATCTCTAAATTTATCTGGGGAGGGAAAAAAAAACGAGAGTCAACAAATTAAATATGAAAAGATCTGTCCTAGCGGGGGGGCATAGCGGTACCCTGCCTGCTTTCATACTACAAATGGCTCAATTAAGCCAAATTGTTCAATGGCAATCCAACCTGCAACTAAAACGGTGGGTGGAACTAGAGAGTGCTGCCTGCGCTCCTTTAAAACTAACAACTTGATTTGGCTACCTAAAACAGCGCGACGATTTGCTGACACGCCGCTTTCCTCAATGACCAACTCGTTGTGTGTCTGGGAGGCTAATAAGACTAAATATTCCCTCACAACGGGTAATTCTTCAATGTCCCCAATTTGGAACAATCCCAAGTTCGCTCCGGGCCTACTAGGGGGAGATGCGTCAATTTGGAAACAAAAAGGCTATACACGGATCAAAGACCTGGAGGGTTACAATAGAAAGATTAAAACTTTTGACCACGTCAGATTAGAAAAAGATATACCCCACTCAGAATTTTTTAGATACCTCCAGCTCCGAGCATTTTATAACAAATTTGCCCCATACCCCCCCTGACGACATTCGAAAAGCTCTGTCTGGCAGAGACCGACACAAAGGGACCCACATCACAGCTGTACAGAGAAGTAGTTGATTCTGCGAGTTCTAGACAACATCCACCATCATTTAGGACCCAGTGGGAAAGGGATCTGGAAGACACCTTAGAAGACGAAGAGTGGAACGCTATATACCTGGCCACGGCAAAAAGCTCCATATGTACCACACTAAAGGAGAAGGCATATAAGGTCCTAATGCGGTGGTACCTCACCCCAATGAAATTAGCCAAGTTTGTGCCAGGATCCTCC